>NW_024704778.1:406977-534477 GCF_018977255.1 Callorhinchus milii | reverse complement strand
TGTTGTCAGCAGCAGATTCATAAGGTTCTTTATTCATCTTTTTTGCGGTTATTTATCTATTTATTTATTTAGCTTTTCCTCCTCCAAACCTTCTCTCTCTCTCAGTCTCTCTCTCTCACACTCTCTCTCTCTCTCACACTCTCTCTCTCAGTCTCCCTCTCTCACACTCTCTCTCTCACACTCTCTCTCTCTCGCTTAGTTATTAATTCAATGTTTTTATACTTTTTTTTAAATGTAATTTAGTTTTTTTTCCCCCCCTCTCTCCTTCAAGGGGAGTAATTATTTTGTTTTCGTCCTAAGATTAAGTTCAGTTTCCTCCCTCTCCCTTTTGCCCGTCACCGTTTTACGACGGACAGTTTCGATGTCCCTTTACGATATTCCTTCATCAAATAATAATTGATAGCAATAATGATAACAGTCGCCGTTGTTTAAATGAGTTCGGTGCTCCTCTCTTCCTTCGCACGTAACCGAATTTGTTCGCGGCCACCGCCACGTTCCTCGGAGAATAAGTTTATTTCTCTCTCTCTCTCTCTCTCTCTTTATATATATATCACGAGCAAATATAAATATGCGCGTTTCGCCCACAAATAAGCGGTCAATTCACTTTGCAGTCTATTTCGTGAAGCGCTTCGAGACGTCGAGAAGACGTGAAAAGCGCTGTATCAAACGCAAGGATTATCATTATTATTGTGTATGTGTAGTATACACTTTGTATGTGTGTGTGTGTGTATATATATAAATTCAATGTTTTATGATAGTTTTCATGTAATTCTGATATTTCTGGAAGGATTTCTTTCAGGCTCTTCGTAAAATAAGTGTGTATTCTCTCTCCCCAACATCTGCATTTATTCGAGTATTTTATTTACAAGGGATTGATTGGTTTTCAATTTCGTTTTCATTCTGTTCTGGGAGGATTTCTTTTCAAATTCAGGTTCACGAAATAAATCCCTTCCCTCTGCCCTTTCTCTCTTTACAGACTTCCCCTGTTTAGTTCGGAGGGAAACTTTCAACGCCCAGGATATAGATTTTGACTGGGAGGGAGAAAGAGTGTTCTTTTTATTAAACTTAAATCTTTTGGACACGTGTTAATTCGCAGTAGTTCATAAGCAGCAAAGAAGTGTAGAAGAGGAGAGAGAGAGAGAGAATGCTGTCGAGTATTGGTGTGGGTATTTCTCTTAGGAAGAGCTGAGAAAAGATTTTCTGCTTCTTGCTCAGTAAAAACTGCAGAGTGCAATGCTGGGAGAGGTACAAGAGGTGTCAGCCTGGCTCAGCCGCTGAAACAGAAAGTCCGTCCGCTTTGGGACTTTGAGCTCACAGACTGAGCTGAAGCTCGACACCGAAAGTGCTTCTGCGTACAGTTGCTATAACCCTCGCATTTGATTTAACGCCTTATCATGTCGTGGAAACGTCTCAAAGCGCTTCACGCCGCATGATTTGAAGCGCCGATCGGCCTGTGCATGAGATGTTAAACTGAATTCCCCGTCTAATACGTACACTGTTCAGGTGGATGTTTCGTATCCCGAGGCGCTGTTTGGAAAGAGAAGGAACTTTCTCCTGTTATGTCCTGGTAACAGTCCCCCAAATAAAATTAGTTATTCACTTCATGGCTGTTTTGGGACATCGTTGTGTGCAAATTGGCATGCCATGTTTGCCTACAAATAGTCATCACACGGTAAAATCCTGTGAAGCGCTTTGAGACACCTCAAGGACGTGATAAGGTGCTATATCAAATGCAAGGATTATTATTATGTCCAAGGCCTCGGGGAAGCACAACGTTGATCAGGTGCTGCCCTTCTGATAAGACATTTAATTAGAGACCCATCTGCCAATTTATCCATTGATTAAAATGTTTACATTTGTCACAACAAGGAATGGAATGATTTCCTGGTGTTCTGACCGTAACCCGGATGGATTGGTTTGTGGACAGGTTTGGTGGGTTTGTCTAAAAGTACATACTTGACAGCAATTACGTGTGAAGTGTTTTGACGTGTTTTATACAGCAACTTCCATGCGTGCTTTGCATTCCAACAATCTTATTTTGCCCACAAATATAGACAATTCACTTTACAGTATATTCTGTGAAGGGGCTTTGAGATGTCTCGAAGATGTGAAACGCGCTGTATCAAATGCAAGGATTATTATATTATTATTTCTGGGATTTCCATGTGTAGATGGGATGCATTCAATCCTCAATTGGGTTTGGAAACTCTTAAGCGCGGTGATGGGTTTACGCACGAGTCAGATACCCGGCTGGCCAAACAAAATCTATCTGGTGGTTGTGTGATAATGATTAGAAGTGGGAACTATGACTAATTTGCTAATTCTCCTCCCTAAGCCAATTGTTGTAGAGGTCAGTGTTGCTCTGGCTGGTTCAGCTAACTGAGCACAGATGGGATTCACACCTGTTACTTTCTGGTCTGTATAGCACAGTTGTACACTGCACAAAGCCTTCAGCCAGGAAGCTGAACGTTTCAGGATGAAGTGGAGAAACGCAGCAATCAAGTGTGGTTTTCAGTAATTGACAGCAATAACAATAATGCTTGCATTTGATATACAGCCTCATCATGTTGACAAGCGGCTCAAAGTCCTTCACAGGATTTAATATAAAGTGTAGTGTCAAGTTGACACCTATTTTAACAGCTTTCAGTTTTCAAGCGATTATCAGTGCAGCCACTGAGATTTTACGCAATTTGCATGTGAAAGTTTTGTACTGTGACCACTTGAACAACTGACAGATAGTACAATTCCACATATTACTCTTTGAACTGGAAAGCGAATTGACTAGGGTTAAGGACTGACTGGGTTGATTTGAAGTGATGAATTGAGTAATCATCACAAAACAAAGCTATTGGCCTTAATGCGTTTTATCTCTGTGTGTCTCTCTTTATATTTCAAGATCTGCTCACTTGTCTACAAATCGCTTCACGCCCTGGCCCCTTCCTACCTCTCCGACCTGCTTTCTCTCCACTCGGCTGGTTCTGACCTCCTGCACGTCATGCCAGGATGCCTGAAAGGGTGGTGGAAGCTGATTCAATAACAGATTTTAAGAGAGAAGTAGAGAATTATTTGCGGAGGACAAGTTTGCAGGGCTATGGGGAGAGAGCGGGGGAGTGGGATTGATTTGGATAGCTCTTTTCAAAGAGCCGGCACAGACACGATTGGCCGAATGGTCTCCTTCTGTGCTGTATAATTCTATGATTCTATGTCATGCAGCCCAAGCTGGCGTTATGTTACATAAGGCTATTTCCTGTTACTGTATAAACCTATTGCCTGCATACTATAATATTGTTTTTCCCAAGTTTTATCTTAATTGTTGGGCGAATAATTTGTAATAATGATAATTACTTGTACTTAGTCTGTCCCCATCTTATTTTGGTATCCTGCTGGATTGGCTATAATGTGGGCATCCATGTATGATGGAAGGGTAGTGTGATAACTGTCTGGCTTCAGGCACACTACACACAGGAGAAGAGTGCCTCCTGGGACATCCCGGCAACTACTTGCAGTGTTCATGGGAACATCATTTCTAACCAACCAGCTCAGCTCACTGCTAGGTGATGTTAGCAGTAACCTGACCCCCATGGAAGTGTGACTTCTAACATGATCCGTTTGCCGGACAAAGACTCCCATTTTATAGTTCCTCTCTATGGTGTTATAACTGGGTCAGACTGTATTGCCTTTCATGTAGGGTGACTGTCGGAGCGCAGAGGAGGAAGGGAGCGGGAGGGTTTTGGCCAAATGCATGGTCAAAGAGATTATTAGGAAGGTTTTGAAGATATAGGGAGTGAAGGAACAAAACGAAAGAGAGTTCCAGAGAAGCTGGAACGTAGTGACTGAAGGCCAGTTAGGTTGCAAGCAATAGATTAGAGTTTCCTTAGGATTGATCCTGTAGTAGGTAAGTGATATAGGTAGAAGTTAAATGAATGCTTTCCTGTGGTGTAATCTGGATCAAGGGAACCAGAATGTTTATGTGGGTTATTGTTGGTACTTGGTAATGGTGCCAGATCGAGGGCACTATTGCACACTCCTCTGATAATCTTATTGTGCCGCATATGTTGACTCCCAAGTATGTATTCAATTCCCCTATAAAGTTAAGGGAAAAGTAAGGTTGGTTTCAAAAATCACACAGAACAGCTTAAAGTTTCATGAATAGATGCAAAAGTTTGGTCACTAGAGTCAAGAGGGTAGATACATTATCAAGTGTGTTAACACAACACACTGAAACCCTCTTGATTGTGAATACCATCAAAAGCTTGATAATTGGGACAGGCCAAATTATGGATAAGTAAGCAGTCACTGAGTCGTCAAAGGCAATGCAATGTACAGTCATGGGTAACACACAAAACCTTTTTTTACCTGGGCATTTCAGCACTCCTCACTCGCCCCATCTTCTTGTGTGTCAGCCCTCTCTCTCTCTCCCTCTCTTTCCCTTGCTCTATTTTGAACTGTGAGTCAGTTCTCCATGAATTAAATTAAATTCACAATGAAAAGTTAGGCTGGCATTATTTGCCACTATCTCTGTGTTGCAGTGCTGCAGATATAGTTGTACAGAATGTTGTTGTGACTGCTGTTTATATTGTTTCAAGTGATGCTTTGCTGCTTGGAGTGTCGAGTGCCTGTCAGCTGCACGTGGACAGCAGAAAGCTTTTAAACCTTGTAAATAAAAGTCTTGAGTGAAAGATATCTGCTGTTGAATGAGGGGTCTCCTTGATGTATACATTTAGATAATCTGCTAAAACATTTAAACAATCATCTCAACCACTATAGAAATGTTAAGTTAATGTGCAGCAGTCTATGCTCCGTGAATATTAACTGTGTACTAACCCTCCACAATATCACTGAAGCATTTAAAAATACACATTGAATTCACACAGTAAATATTATAAGATGTAACCATTGCCAGGGAGTGATGTCTGGTGTAATCTAATCTCTGAGTTTTCAGTGGTGGTTATATAGTGCTGGAGGGTTGATGCTAGGTGTCTGATCTCCTTCCAGTTCTGTGATTAAATTGCAAATTTGTAATCAATCCCAGATATCTGTGAATCTACATTATAGAGAAAATGAGGCTGACTTTATAGTCTGTGCTTGCAGTCCCACCCAAAAGCATATTATTCAAAACATCATTTTTATTTGGCCTGAGAAGGTGTGAGAAATATTAATGGCTAAAATAAGACAGTGGGTAGTTCAAGTGCTAGCGTGTGGGGAGGGGGGAATATCCTCTCCTGGTTATGATGTGTACATGTGCACAAGTTAAGATTGTTTGTGTCATTTCAACCTAATTTTAGTTCCCAGGCTTTGGACCACGATGGTGATGAACCAACATCTGGTTTGTATCTGGGGGTGGGACATTGTATTTGAAGAGACACAATATTAGTACTGAGAAACCGATGGCTCCAGTGGCGGAGCTAACACCAAAGTTGGCTTAATAGGAAAAGATCAGGTGAATAGCTCCAAAGGGGAACCAGCAATGGTATAGGATCGATAATCATAATCTTTGCATTTGATACAGCGCTTTATCAAGCTGTTGAGATATTTCAAAGCATTTCACAGAATATATCAAAATTTAGGCATTATTATTATACTATAAAGTGTATTGACTGTCTATTTTGTGGTTGAAAAGTGACAGCCAATTTCGTACAGCAGTGTCCCAGAAACAGTCGTGGATTGAGTGACCACATTATTTTTATCTATTTGAAAGGTTGATTACCCCCAGAAAGTGATCCACTAATCGAGATTTTGCCATGCCCGGAAATCGAACCCAGGTCCTCTCGCTTGCCAGGTGAGAGCTCTAACCAATACACTACAGGAATCCACAATGCGCAGAAAGCCTCCTGTGATATCTTTTATGCAGAGCACTGAGGAGGGCGAAAAAGTTTGAGACAGTGCACCCTGTGTTTCCTTTGTTGCATGTTTGTGTGACTGAACAAGTCGAGCCGCCCAGTACGACATTCTGTCTTCAGCGAGAGTGAGAGTTTGGCTGCTTTTGCTGTCATGCTTGGGTCAGTGATTTCTGTACTGTATTGCTAAATGCTGGCCAGTTCTCAGAGCATGCTTGTACGGTTGGAACCTAAAATCCTGACAACAGACGATTAGATTTGCAATGAATAGAAGTATTGTTTTAAGAAAGGGAGGGGTGAAATTCTTGACTGACTTCCATCCAAAAGCTTGTATCTTGAGGAAACCAGTGATCTGTTGTCAGTGAGTAGGTTGTGTTTGTAACTTTCCCTCAACAGAGAAATGTTTTTTTTTTAAAAAATGCTGCCTTTTGAGATACTCTGGTCAGGAATTGGACTTCACTTTCATGAAGGTGGTTGAAGGTTGTGGGTTTTTGTATAAAGCAGATTCCTGGAATGTTGCAGCTCAGAAAAGGGCCAAATCTGCTCTGCTGTTTTTATTAATGAGCTCATGGGTTTAATCCCACTCTCCTACACGCCCTCGTACTGTTTAATATTCCTCCTCTTTCTCAAGCAAGTGAAGTAGTCAATTCTAAGGTTTGCTTCAGTACAGCATTTAACGTGGCCCCACCTCCGTGGTTTAATGGAGTAATAATATGAATATTAACAATAATAATCCTTGTATTTGATATAGAGCCCTATCACGTCCTTGAGACATCTCAAAGCGCTTTACAGAATATACTGTAAAGTGTAGTGACAATGGACTCTGGGTGAAACACGGCAGCCAATTCCACACAGCAGTGTCCCACAAACAGTCGTGGATTGAGTGACCAAATTATTATTTATTTTTTGGAGGGATTATTACCTTGGAAAGCGGTCTGCCAATCGACTAACAATCGGGTTCCTGCTTACTGCTGGGTAAACAGGCGTGGGTGTGGAGCAAGGAGACTTGCCTACTGTTTTGCCCTACCCAGGAATCGAACCTGGGTGCTCTCGCTTGGGAGGTGAGCATTCTAACCAATATGCTGCAGGACTCCATTTAAAATGGACGATACTTCCCATCCACTGCCTACTGAATCCATGTGGAAAAGTGCTGAATCGTGGCTGCGGTCTGACTCTATGGTTATAAATGAGGTAGCTGCAAATCAATTTTCACACAAGGATTTGAATGGAGTTTGAATTACGACACTGAACTTTGTTTTGAATGAAACCTAAATTGCACTAGTCTAGAAACCTATAAAACACAGCACAGTGACTTTCTCAGACTTAGGTAATTGTTGGTTAGGTGTCTCTTTCAGCTTTTCTACAGATTAACCTGTGGGTTTTGAAGTAAAGAAGCTTTTTAGCATAAGACAGGACCTGATCAACTGTCCAGTTTCAGCTAGTAAATATGTTTGCCAGTTCTCTCCCTACGTGCCTTTGCCTGCCTGCTCAGTGATCTCATTCATTTTTGTGAATCACTTCAAAACCTTCATCCCACATGATATTGCCATAATTGGTTCACTTGTGATAACCAATATGGTCTCCATTCTGCAAATTGCATTTTGTGTGAAATTTGCTAAATATTGAATATGCATTTTACTTGAAGGGTGGAATAACACCTCATGGAGGTAAGCAGGTTAGACTGCATTTACTTGCACAGAAAACCAAATCACTTTGAGATGTTTCACTGTGATAAAGTGCTATGTTAAATGCAAGGATTGCTATTATAAATAGGTGGAGTAACACGGCAGAAGAACTAGCTTATTTCTAACCAAAATACACTCATGTCTCTCACAGAAATTTACAGCACAGAAGAAGGCCATTTGGCCCATCATTTAGTGTGGATTGCGTCACCTATGATGTTTATATGCAAGCTGTGACAAATTGTTGACTGAAGTTTTTGTTAACCTTTGGGGGAAAAAANTGTGTTGCAATTGAGTTAGTCCTGTTGCCCAAGCCTGAGTTTAGGATGGCATCTGCGCCTGTCAGGAATAAGCGGTGTTTCTCTAGTCCCTTATCTTTTTCATTCAAGGAAACCTGATGCTTGGTGAAGCAAACTTTCTGACAGATGGCGGAGAATTTTCTGGTTGCATGAACTTAGATGGATAAGGCTCAGTGCCGAAGTCTCCAGTTAAATGCTGAGTCGCTGAATTCCTGTGAAATGGGAGAACCCTGCATTTTTAGACTAAAGAGTTCCTGAACTGCATTTGTTGCTCAGGGTATGCAGCATCCAGGGGAGGAGATGATTGGAGTGTTAGTATTCTATCTAAATTCCTTTTTAGAAAAATTATCCTTCGACTTGTCTTTTTAGCTTGGGTAGCAAAATTCCTGGTATAGATAATAATAGTAATCCTTGCATTTGATATAGAGTCTTATCTTCAAGACGTCTCAAAACGCTTCACAGAATCCACGACTGTTTGAGGGACACTGCTGTGTGCAATTGGCTGCTGCATTTCGTCCACAAATCACACAGTCAATCCACTTTACAGTATATTCTGTGAAGCGCTTTGAGACGTCTCAACAATGTAATAAAGCATTATATCAAATGCAAGGATTATTATTATTCCCCAGCACTGGACTGGAGTGTGTCTAGACTCCAGTGAGCTGCAGTCTTGGAGACGTGCTTCAAGCCATAACTTTCTAACCCAGAGGTTAAGAGTCGGAACAGTCAACAAAAGATCTGTTTACACTTTATAACCAAGGAAAAAATCCTGATGGTTCTTACTGCATCACTATTGGAGGTTAAGAATAAATACCTGTGGTTTCTTTATCTGTAGCTACTATAAGTAGGCGGTTTTGAAATACAATCTGTTCGCAGTGTTGAATAGTCGAGTTCCTGCTGAGAATACCATTAGCTGGACTCCACAATCTGGAAACGAACAGAACCTAAGGTACGATCACATCCTGTTTGAAATCTGATTAGTACAGTTCAACACAGCAAGGAAAGGCTTCACCCAAAGTTTTAGTCCATTAAAGAGCAGAATTATTATGCGCAATTGGCTGCTGTGTGTCGCCCACAAAATATGTAGTCACTACATTTTACAGTACATTTTGTGAAGCGCTTTGAGACTTCTTGAAGACATAATAAGGCGCTATATCCATGCATTTGATATAGCGCTTTTCACGTCGGGAGGACGTCCCAAAGCGCTTCACACACTGTAAAGTGAATTGACTGTATATTTGTGGGTGAACGCGGCAGCCAATTGCGCACATCAATGTCCCACAAACAGTCGTAGATTGAAAATGAGCAATTATTGTTTTTAGTTTTGGAGAATTATTATTAGGCTCTGTGTGGAGTAAGGAAACTTGCCCAAGGTTTCGCCTGAATTGAACTCAGGTCTCTCGTTTGCAAGGCGAGTGCTCTAACCACTGAGTTACAGTAGTATTATTATCTTCCCCCTTCAGTTTAGAAGTTCCGTGATCTTAAATTTTAAGATACAAAATGCACTAAATGGGATTTCAGACCTCAGATCTCCTGCCACAAAGCTTTTGGTTGCTGAGGTATCTAAACTTTTCTAATTGGATGCTAATTATTCAATTGGCATATAGTCAAGCACATTTGTACTTTTTTTAAAAAAAATCTTTGCCTCAAGAAAAATCAGATGAAATCAGTGGCTCGTTCCGTACCAATAAATAGGCCTGGAGCAAAATCAATGGTCTTTACATTTCGCGCTGACTCAGAAGTTCACGTGGCACAGTTTGAAGCAACTGCAGGACTGAGGCAAGTGAGGAAAAGCAGTCTCGCATTCACTAAAACAATTATCATAATAATAATACTTGCATTTGATACAGCACCTTATCACGTCTTTGTGACGTCTTACCGCGTTCCAGATGGGCGGTGGCTGAAATTATTATCAATAAGAAGAAATTATTATTCAGAAAAATAACAATGACCAGGATTGGAAAAATCAATCTTAGCAGGTGACTGAAGCGATATAAAGCCTGCATGTAGATGGGCAAAATCCATTTGTTTCAACCCTGGCAGCCGTTTGCAGTTAGCCATCCATCACAAAGTGGAATCTGCACTTTGGCAAGTTACCTCTACCCCCGCTGAGCTCACTGGTACAGTTTCTTCTCAGTCTTTCTTTGCTCTTTCAAACACCAGAGTTGAATGAGTGAGTATTTAGTTGATTTAGATCAGTGGTGTGTGTAATTTAACTGTATGTAGTTTAACTATTTGTGTCCTTCAATTCAGTGGACAGACTTGAGCAGTGGAGGACATAATAGTTTCAGGAATCTATTTTATTATAATAATCCTTGCATTGGATATAGTGTCTTATCACATCTTTGAGACGTCTTAAAGTGCTTCACAGACTACTATAATGTGAACTGACTGTATATTTTGTGGGCGAAATGAAAAGAAGAGGCTTGTGGAGTAAGGAACTTGCTTAAGCTTGCCCTGCTCGCCCAGGAATTAAACCCAGGACCTCTTGCTTGCGAGGCGAGCGCTCTAACCACTATGCTACAGGACATCACAGAGTAGGACATTGAGATTAGAATATTTGCTTATATCAAATAAACTGGGGATACAGGCTTGGTGGGCTAAATGGCCCGATTCTATTTTCCTATGTCTTTAAACATTGAACAATGATAAAATAGCTTCAGAGTTTTAAATGGGGGTTGGAAAGGCTTCTGGCAAATAGCTCTTCAATCCTCTCCGAGCCTTGAAGCAGATCTGGTTGGATTTTTCATGCTGGCCTACGTGCTTTTAATTTGTAAAAAGGCATTTGAGATCTTATTGTTAAGAAAAGCTTCTCTCTCTGTATAGTTTCTACTTAGTAGGTGAGTGTTATTTCAGTCAATTAACTATTTTGTGCACATGCCCATTCATGTCCTGGGAACTGTTGCAACATGAAAGTGCAATGAATCTTGCTTTAAAGTTAATAACAGAACCAAATGGCATTTGTATAGGGCTTTTCATGTCGAGAGGATATCCCAAGGCGCTGACAGTCAGGGATTTGAACTCGAGCTGGGGGATTTCGATCAGGAGGCGTGGAGGGCAGGCAGGGTGGGGGTAGCAGGAATGGTCAAAGAGGAGGGTCTTGAGACAGGTCTTGAAGAATGTAAATAATAATAATCCTTGCATTTGATATAGATCAAAGGAGGGAATGAGGCGAAGGGTGGGACAGAGAGGCTGAAGGGCCGTCTGCCAATGATGGGTAATAATGCGCCTTCAGTCATCTTTTCCCTCCTCACTGCTGTCTCCTGGCACCCACTCCCAGCTCCTGTGCCAAGTCAGGACTGTCAGATAGGTTAGGTGCAGCTCCAAAATTTTCCTTCAAAAACACGTCAATTGGGAATGGGTGTGTCGGAGGTGTGCCAGGAATACGGCAGATCACTGGATGAAAGAAGTTAATGCAACTAAGTGTCTCAGGGTCAGGGAGTACACTAACTAATGAGATAGCAAATAAAATGCAGCAGAGGCTAAATTTGCTTAAAAACAGTTTAACCATTAAACGTACAAATAGGTCAATCGACTGCAGATAAAACTGTGCACCAAACAAACATACTTTTGAAAGATGCCTAACTGGAAGGGAGGGAGAGAGAGCGCGTATTCCATTCCAATAATCTATCTCTGGGATTTCCATGTGTAGGTAGGATGTGTGGAATTCTCAGTTGGGTTTAGATACTCTTAAGCACGGCGATGGTTTTCTGCATGTGGCAGACGCCTTGGCTGGCCAAAAGAAAAGGGGCAACTTGGCTCAGTGGGATCAGGTGGCTGTGGGTTCGAGTCATAAGGATGTTGAGCTCACAGTCTAAGCTGAACCTCAAATGGTGTCCTAGGAGCGTGTTGCATTTTCTGAAATACTTGTTCAGATGGATGTTAAATATCCTGCAACGTTATTCTGAAGGAGCAGGGAGTTTCTCCAGGCTACCTGGCCAACACTATCCTGGAATTCAGTTTGTTTTTCCCAGACTGATTCTTTCCGTCATCAGCTATCTGCCTTCACTCACTATTTTATTTTGTAGACCCATTGAATTTGCTAAACTGACTTGTTGTGAAATATGATTACCTGCTTATCATAGATAAATACACATTTGTGACTGTTGACATCTTTTCATTTGAGAACATTTGGGACATAAGCAGGGGTGTTGCATACCTTGTTCCAAGTGCACATGCATGAAAAAAATGATTTCACAGTGGAAGGCCCAAGATTGATCGCTTGAACCTGTGCTCCCGAGACAATTACTCGTGCACACTTTCCAGCAGCAGCAACCGTCGGGAAGTAAAGACAGATAACAAACCCTGGTTGGTTTCTCCCTTCCATAGCTCCTGTGTGCTGAGGCCGTTGTGAAGCCTCCACTGCTGCACTGGTTGAGATCCGCTCACTGCATAGGCTGGGAGTTGAACTTGTTGTTCTGTATGACTTAATTCCACTGTACACACTACGTGGTGCCTTTATCCACTAGGCTGCGAATTGACAATTTGCATCACACTGCATGTCCTTGGTGAACACAACCTTGATTCCTCTCGCGTGGCAATGACTAAATCACCAATCCATCGGATGGGCTCGTGTTAATGTCATTACTGCTGGTCTCTCTCTCTCTTGCTTTCTCTCTCTCTCTGTGTAGGAGGGACGTTTAAGATTTTTTAAAAAAGAAAACGTTTTATTCTTTGCCGTCTAAATTTTGGGGTATCGTAATTATTGCCACCTATTTTTGAGCGATTGTTTTCAAGTAAAAAGGCTTTGAGTGCAATTTAAGCATTGTGCTCACACTGTTTTTACATAAGTGATTATTTTTAGATTATTTTTTCCAGTGGTGAGTGGAGGAATCAGAGTTTAGCAACATAACAGTACACAAGAGTTTAATATTCCGCTGTTTGAGGATTAATGAACGCTGTATTGTATACTTTGACTTTCAGCTGATGTATGGTGCATCCTAGCTTCCGGTCACACACAAGGATTTTGTGTCCCTTCTTTCCCTGAGCCTGGGCTGCTCCTGTTCATTGAACTCGTCTTCAAAGGTGCCAAGTAACAGCTCGATTTAAAGGTAAGACACTTCTAACGTTGTACACATTACAGTCTGCAACTATTGTAGCATGACTAGCTTGAATGTGATTTGTGCACTTGTTTTGAGCCAGTCGGATGTCTGATACACGCAGAAACCCATCACCATGCTTAAGAGTCTCCAAACCAAGCAGATATTTCCATGCATCCCACCTACACATGGAAGTCCCACAGATAGATTGTTGGAATGGAATGCACTCTCTCTATCCCTGGAGGGATACGTCCTGCTTATCTAATTACGGAGAGTAATAGGCGCAGTTTGGCAAGAGCCAAGGCTCGGGGCGAGCCCAGAGTGTGCTTTGGGGTAACTGCTTGAGTCTAACCAAGTAAAACCACGCAGCTTGCCCATTGATGATCTACGGGTTATGGAGGGAGTGGGTGGGCCAGGACAAATTGAGGGACGGGAGGGAAATCGGCCCATGAGCTACCAGTTGGTGCCACCCTTCCTTAAGGAATACCTCACGTTAGACCCCATTGACAACAGGATGTCCTGAAAAGGACTACTTGCATTGAAAAGCACAGAGGTTCTGCTGGTACAGCTGACCCCACCACATGCTGGAAGCCAAAGACAAAAAAAACCGAGGGATTTGACATAATTAATTATTTTTTTTTAAAAAAAATGCAAACTATGTGCAAAAAGCACTCAGGTATTCCACCAAACATGAATTAAACTAAACATTACAAAACATAAACTTTGCTCTCCCAGATCGATCGAAGGTCGGTCGGTTGTTCAAAACACCAAAAAAGTAACAGTGCGTGTGAACAGTCATGTAGCTCAGTGGTTAGAGCACTCGCCTCGCAAGTGGGAGGTCCTGAGTTTGAATCCCAGGCGGGTCAGAGCGAAACATTAGGCAAGTTTCCTTACTCCACACACGCGCCTATGTTTACCTAGCGGTAAGTAGGAACCCGGTTGTCAGTCACTTGCTGGATTGCTTTTCCGGGGGTAATAATCCCTCCAAAAAAATAATGATTTGGTCACTCAATCCATGTCTGTTTATGGGGCACTGCTGTATTTCGCCCACAAAATACACAGTCACTAACTACACTTTACATTATACTCTATGAAACTCTTTGAGTAAGACATGGTAAGGCCCTGTATCAAATGTTAGGATTATTATTATGGTGGAAGTGAGGCACCCTTTGATCGTTGCCCGTAGGGCTGCCCTCCATGAACCAAGGCTGATTGGGACATTGTCAGTTTCCTGTTAGTGTAGTCTCTAGTCGGGCAAACAGCAGGAAGCTCGTCAGACACTGCTCACTTTGTGACAATTTTCACTTTCGCCTCTTTATTTTCCACTTTCTTCCTCTTCCCTCCCCTCACCGGTTTTGACTAGGTCAACCAAACCATTTAACACTTATTCCGTGTTTTTAATATAACTTTTCAGCCTTTTCTTGAAATGTATTAAAGTGAAATAAGTTGTGGGAAGAAGAGAATTTACCTTGTTGTTTTTTCTCGTTTTGCGGCAGGACGAGGTCAGCACAATCTCCTCCAGATAAGACCTGGGGGTATTTATTCTCTATCAGTGTTCGCTTAGCTGACCACAGTGCATGTGTTCTGCTCACGTAATGTGTGCCATAGAGGGAGGGAGGCAACATCTCACTCTGGGGGGAGGGAAAGAGAATTGTGGACTGGCTCATCTGCATAGCATATCATTGAAATACAAGACCTCTCAGCCTAGCTGCTGGTGAAGGTTGTCTGTCTTGTCGGTCATCGTTGGCCAGTGTTCCCACAGTCACCGTGTAGAGTTCAGAGTAAGTAGTGCAGGCTTTGCAAGTGCGAATGCTTTGAGCTTCTTCAATCTGAGCGTTTGAAATTGAAATGACTGTTTTTTGTGTGTGTGTGTGTATGTTGTCTGTGTGTGAAAAGTGTGCTGATGTGGCATGCCAGTGAATTGAACATTTGTATTTTGATTGAAAACTGCTGCCTGAGTGTAGGTCTATTTAAGGAATGTACTCTATTGGCTGAGATCACTGAATTCCATCCCTGGGAAGGGGGGGGTGTTAAGCAATAAAAGGTTTAATGGATGCTGTTTCAATCATCCTTCAATCTGAGTTTCAAGAGTTTTAAGTTCCTGCTATTTGTATTTGTCAATTCATTTCCTGAAAATATTTTCCTGTGGATAGATACACTTTTATATCGAACAGCAATATTCCTAGTCATGGGAGGAGAGTGGGAGTTATACCACTTGCATTTGATATAGTGCCAAAAAACGATGCAATATCACACATAGTTTCACAAAGCATTTCACTGTAGTGACTGTGTAGGCAAATTTGCACACGGTAAGATAATTATAACAATGTTTGCATTTGATACAGCGCCTTATTATGTCGTTGAGACGTCTCAAAGTGCTTCACAGAGTATACTGTAAAGTGGAGTGACTATACATTCTGTGAGGGAAACGGGGCAGCCAATTGTGCACAGAACAAGATGCCACAAACGGCTTTGCAGTGAGCGACCAATTAACATGGAGGGTTTTTGTTTGAGGGCTGGCAGAGATTTGTACATGTCCTATTTTCTACATCTGGACCGGAAATGTAGAGTGTAGATTGTGAAATTGTTTCGGGTGACGTGCCTGGTGGAATCTCTTCAAAAGTAGAAAGGATATTAGCATAACACGTAGGAGCAGAAATAGGCCATTCAGCCTTCGAGCCTGCCCCGCCATTCAATCATGGCTGATCTTCTGTTCCACTCATTGGTGAATTGGTCACCTCCTTGTTGTAACTGGGGGTAGGTTAGATTTTATTCACATGGTAGTTTAGAAGGGAATGTGGACTGCATTGCCACAAGTGATTATTGAGGCTGAGGCCATAACATTTAAACGGGAATTGGAGTTCTGTAGCGTAGTGGTTAGCGGGTTCGCTTTGCAAGCGAGAGTACCCGGGTTCGTTTCCCGGACAGGGGGAAACTTTGGGTAAGTTTCCTTACCCCACACACACACGACTCTGTTTACCAGGCAGTAAGTAGGAAACCGGTTATTAGTCGATTGGCGGATTGCTTTCCGAGAGTAACAATCTCTCCAAAAAAATTGGTCACTCAATCCACGAGTGTTTGCGCACAGCAGTGTCCCAGTTGGCTGCCACGTTTCGCCCACGAAATACAGAATCACTCCACTTTATAATATATCCTGTGAAGTGCTCTGAGACGTCTCAAAGACATGATAAGGTGCTGTATCAAATGCAAGGATTATTATTATTAAAGGTCCATACCTATATGGAACTCGCAGTACATTTGGTTTGTATAATCGTAAGCATGGTGACGGTCTGTGTGTGTGTCTGACACCACAGTGAAATGCACTAACTATCCTGGGAGTTGGTTACCAGACTGTGTCAGCACCTTCAAGAGGTAATTGGATACCTATTTGATGAAGAAATCGATTTGAGTTTTTTTACTTTGGGACCGGATGGTGGGTTAGTGAAAGCTCTCCCTCTGCTTGGCACACAGCGGCCTTATCCACATCCCCCAGCCTCCTTCATGTCCCTCCCTCCAGCTTGCCCAGCCCACCATCTCGTGATCGGGCTTTCAGCCCACTCTCTGGAGCTCCATCCCAGACTCTCTTCACTTCGTCCTGTCCCTCACTTCCGTCAAGGTCCACCTCAAGACCTTCCTCTTTGACAATAACAACCCAGAGAGTCGTTATGGTCTGGAACGCACTGCCTGGAAGGGTGGTGGAAGCGGATTCAATAATAGCTTTCAAAAGGGAATTGGAAAGGTACATGAAAAGGAAAAATGTGCAGGGCTATGGGGTAAGAGCGGAGGAGTGCGAGTGGTAGCTCTTTCAAAGAGCCGGGTCAGGCATGAAAAAATGTCTCCTCATCTCTCCTCTGGTTCTTTTGCCAATTATCTTAAACCTGTATCCTCTGGCTACCAACCCACTGTTTCTTCCTATCTACTCTATCAAAACCTCTCATAATACTGAACACCTCTAGTAAATCTCCCCTCAACCTTCTCTGCTCTAAGGAGAACAATCTCAGAAGTTGTGCTGTGAAACTAGAATGTTTGTTTTAATGCTGAATTCACTCAGCTCTTCCCTCCCTGACTCCTTTGTCCTCCATTCATCTGTGATCGTCAGCCCTATGTGTGGCTGCATGGGCTGCCAATGACTCCACTCCCTATCAGATTGACAAGAGGTTTGCATTACTTTACAAACTAGACCTGGGTCTGTTGTGCTTGTTTTCCTGGTATTCTGTCTGTATTTGGACAGTGTCTAACCTCTTATAGAGCGTTTATCGTGAATTCCTCACGCCAGACTGAATGTTGAGGCCTGAGCAATTGAAAGTATTAAGTAACAGGGCCTTGGGAAATCGATTAATTCAGTACGTTCAGGAATTCCAGGCATGCAACTCACTTATCTGAAGATCAGCCTGTCCATATCATTCACAAAGACAGCAATGGATGCACCTGGCGCCATGTTGTAATCACTCTCGTCCTCGCTAATTAACGCGCTGTACTGTGTGAATCTCCTGCTAATTTAGTGAGGATATTGGAGAGCTGCTTCCAATTAAGATGCTGTGGTCACCTGTTTGTGCTGGGAGGTGAAATGGTCAAACCGTGTTGAAGGGTTTTCCTGACGTGGGGATTGTGGTTCAACGTTGCACCTTCAGTTCTTGTCAGTTCACAGCTGTTGGTTCACTTTTTAGTGAAACCGAAAATGTGACCGAAACACGTTTTTAATGTTTAAGCAGTTTGAGATGTGAAAGGTGCCATATACATTTACATCTCGTAAACGTAATTCTTTAATGTAATAAATATAACTCCTCCTGATGTGAAAGATGACCACAAAGGACAGTCACTACACTTTACAGTGTATCCCTGTGAAGCGCTTTGAGACATCTCAACTCTGTGACGAGGTGCTGTATTATCAGATGCAAGAATTATTATTATTTAAATTATTTTATACAAATGTATATTCTTCAAGCGCTCTGGGACGCTACCCTGCATGAGGGGCGCTATATAAATGCAAGCTAGTGTTGTATTGTTTCCTTACCTTTGCTACTATCATTTCCAGATGCTGCAGCTCAGATATATCAAAGGGGGCTTAAGCTTGCTGGGGGTGAAACGTGTCACCGTGCTCCATGCAGCCTTTCAAAGCACACGCCAAGTACAATTCAAGCCGATCAAGAAAGTCATGGTGGCCAACAGAGGTAAGAGACCCAAGCCCTTCAGTAAAGAGGGATGAGTAGTCAGACTAACTGAACTGAGAGTGGTGTGTGTGTGGCAGAAGCTGTTTATGTGAGAGCCATAAAAAGTCTATGTCAGACAGTGCTCAGTTAGCACCCGAGTCTCGCTGTCCTCTGACGATAAGGGCCAAGCCATCGCTGTTGTTATTCCAGCCAGGCGTAAGACGCTACGTCAAATACAAGGGAGATATTAATTATGTGAGATTTTGTGGTCCTACTGGAGTTAGAAATGAATTGCGGTTGCAAAGAAATCTCTGACCACTTGGTGGTGTGAATGAGCTGCACATAGACTGGATGAGGCTTACTGTGAGGGAAGTGTGCGTTAGTTAGTTAGTTAGTTAGTTAGTTAGTTAGTTAGTTAGTTAGTTAGTTAGCCTCTTGCATCATCGCTGGGTTTGTTCCCGGTTCAGTGCTCCCACCCCATTACCGTTTACCAGGACAAGTTTTTCACTGTCACCGTCAGAAGTTTATTCACCCTCATCATTTTGCTTCCATGCAAACCCAGATTTACAGTTATTTAGTTCCTTTCACCGAGGAGAATGTCCCAAGGCGCTTGACGATCCTGATTTGGTACATGAGCTGGGGTTGAGAGCTGAGGCGGACAGGGAGGGAAAAGATGATGATGATAATAATTGCATTTGATACAGCGCCTTATCATGTCTTTGAGATGTCTCAAAGCGCTTCACACACCATACTGTAACGTGTGGTGACTGTTGTGGGCGAAACGCGGCAGCCAATTGCGTACAGACATGACTGGGTGAATCCACGACTGTTTGTGGGACATCCTTGTGCACAATTGGCTGCTGCATTTTGCCCGCAAAACACAGTCGCTACACTTTACACTATACTCTGAAGCGCTTTGAGACGTCTCGACGACGTGATAAGGCTCTATATCAAATCTAAGGATTATTATTTATATTCAAAGTTCTATGATTTGCATCTCCATTCTGTACTGATGGTGTGTTGTGTTGAACACTGGAGAGAGGATTAAAACAGACAGCTAAACGTGCTCCTTGTTCTGGTTTGTGAAACAGGTGAGATCGCCATCAGGGTGTTCCGAGCCTGCACAGAGCTCGGCATCCGGACGGTGGCTGTTTACTCCGAGCAGGACACCGGGCAGATGCACAGGCAGAAAGCTGATGAAGCCTACCTCATTGGGAAAGGACTGCCTCCTGTCGAGGCCTACCTGAACATTCCTGATATCATCAAAGTCGCAAAGGCAAGTGATCAGAGATTCTGGGCACGCACTTGTATTGTGCTTTGTGGTTCTCGCTCCCCCCAAGACAGCTATCAACTCCCATCCCATTTAATAATAATAATCTTTACATTCGATATAGCGCCATATAACATCTTCGAGATGTCTCAAAGCGCTTCACTTTGATTATACTGTTATGTAAATTGACTGTATATTTTGTGGGCAAAATAATTTCCTGATATAAATTATAGAAATTTCTTTTGTGCTCTTATTTGAGATAAGAGGTGTTTTTGAGCAGTTGTATAATGTTATTACTTGGCAATGACTGGATAGACGAGAGATGTAGTCATGAGTGAAATTTGGGCTGTAATCCTGCTCAAGTGTCGTCGCCCGTCTAACCACAAATTAAAACTGAGTTGATGAATGAGAGTTGCTGGGTTCGAAGAGGAAAATGAATGCGAATTGCTTTTTCACTGGGGTGTGACCGGGTGTGTTGATGTGTGAAACGCACAATTATTGTAAAGTCCCTTTTAACCATATTTTAACTGAACCGTAACTATTGAGACCTTGAGAGAGAGCAACAGAGGTGCAGAAGGGTCCTCAAGAAATCTGTCTCTCTCTCTCGGAAACAAACTTCTGTTTTCAAGAGAAATGTTTAAGGGGTCAGTGACTAGAAGGTCGCTAACAAAAATGTTGGCTGTGGAAAATGTTGTCCTAAGGCTGGCTCTATGGGGAGGTTGGGGGTTGTAGATTTGTCATTTAAATGCTTGCCACCTCCTTACATTTCTGAACTGCTTTCTCCGGCCTCCTGCTTTGTCCCTCGGCCCCTCTGCTCCATCCCCGGCAGCCATGCTTTCTGCCACTGCGCCACAAAGCTTTGGAACTCTCTCCCCAATCCGTCTTCCTTGCCCCCTCCTCCTCTTTTAGATCGTGCCTGAAGACCTTCCTCTTTGACCTTGTTTACAGTCACTTCCTCCCTCCCCACAGCTCGGCCACTGTGAAGCACTCCGAGATGCTGCCCGCGTGAAGGGACCTGTGTAAATGCAAGTTGTTGCTTTGATTAACTTTTCCCAATCTCCTCTATTCAGGAGAATTCAGTGGATGCCATTCACCCAGGGTATGGCTTCCTGTCAGAGAGAGCAGACCTGGCTCAGGCCTGTATTGACGCAGGAGTCTGCTTCATTGGACCGACTCCCGAAGTGGTGCACAAAATGGGGGACAAGGTGGAGGCACGAGCCATCGCTAAACAGGCCGGTATGGTTACCTGAGGCTGTTCTACTCTCACTTTATACCCCTCAATTGTCATCCTTTAAGGGAGTGGGATTGGGGCGTCAGCCTGAGACAGTTGGTAGCACGCTTGCCTTGGGTAAGAACATGGTGGGTTCCAGTCACACCTCACTGCACTGTACAACGAGATGTTAAACCCAGTTTCCATTTATAATAATAATAAATGACCGCAGGAGCTTTGGGAAAAGATGATTAATCTATTAGTCTATTAGCTAATATACTGCTATTTACTCAGAAGCCCCTCCTATCTCTGAGCTCCCAACTGTCGTAAAAGTTCAAGTCTCTAGCAGTGGACGTAGATGACGTGATAAAGCGCTATATCAAATGCAAGGATTATTATGAAAACATAGTGTGAAGTGAGGGGGTAACTAACGCGTTCAGCTGCCTTATTCATTCCACCCAGGGATACAATACAGAATTAGATTTGGAAAGCGTCTTTCACGTCGGGAGGACGTCCCACGACGCTGAACGGTCAGGGATTAGGACCCGAGCGGGGTGCGGCGGGGGGCAAAGTAAATGCCGTTTCTAAAATAACTGCCCTTTCCAAAATTATACACGGTGTATGTGAGCTTACAGTGTTTCCAATCACGATTGCCTCGTTCCACCCAGGTGTGCCGGTTGTACCCGGAACAGATGCACCTATATCAACCCTGTCGGAGGCCCAAGAGTTTTCCAACACTTATGGGTTTCCAATCATCTTCAAAGCTGCTTACGGAGGTGGCGGCAGAGGCATGAGAGTGGTCCGCAAATATGAGGTAAGGCAGCAACGGCCACAACAATTTAAATGCTATGTTGTAAGAAAATATTGTTCGTGTCAAGTGACTGTTGTTGCTGTGTGTAGGATCTGGAGGAGAATTACCAGCGAGCTTACTCTGAGGCACTATCTGCCTTCGGCAACGGCGCACTCTTCGTGGAGAGGTTCATCGAACGACCCCGGCACATAGAAGTGCAAGTGTTGGGTAAGTTACCTCAGGGTGTGTGAGTGTGAGAAAAGGTGCTACCTCTCCTTGCACACTGTCAGGTCATTGTATCAGTCTGGTCAGTTGGTAGGAGCCTTGCCTTTTCCAAAAGATTATTACTCCCACAGAAAGTGATCAGCCAATCGTCTAACAACCGGGTTCCTACTTACCGCTAGGTAAACAGAGGAGTAAGAAAACTTGCCTAAGTTGTCGCCCTGTCCTGCCCGGGAATCGAACCTGGGTCCGCTCGCTTGCGAGGCAAGTGCTTTAACCACTACCCTACAGTGCTCCACAGTATGTTAGGTCAAGTGTAAGGATTGTTATTGAGGCAGTGCCTAATTTTCTCCTCAGGTGATAAGTATGGGAATGTGGTGCACTTGTACGAGAGGGACTGTTCCATCCAGAGGCGTCACCAGAAGGTTGTGGAGATTGCTCCTGCCGCTCAACTGGACCAGCACCTGAGGGACCAGCTCACGGCCGATGCTGTGAAATTGGCAAAGATGGTAAGTCACACAGTGAGGAGATAGTAATAATCCTTGCATTTGATATCACGTTGTTGAAACTTCTCAAAGCGCTTCACATGATATACTGTAACATAAATTGACTGTGTATTTTGTGGCCGTTGACTTAATAACCAGGATCCTTCCATTTGCTATTGCGCCTTTCAAGCCTGGAGGATATCTCAAATGTGCTTTGTCACAGGATAATGTTCCCTAAACGGCCACAAAGTGAATGACCTATTTTATTTGACGGGGGATAGTTGACTAGGACACTGGGAGAGAGAAACTTATTCGCTTAAAGGAATAATATCCACATGAACAGTGCTCAACCCAGTGCACCTCGCAACAGCATCTCACAACAGGACCCAATTACTGTTAGGGGGTTTGGGGGGGAGAGAGATTGCACGTGGAAACATGAGTTGCACATTACCAGGAATCGAACAAATTATTCTTTTTTTTTATTGTGTGCATGTTCTTGTGTTATCTTTCTCTCTCTCTCTCTCTTCCTCCACATCAAATGCAATTAACTAGTGTAAAAAAAATCATGTGGAGTCAAACTTGAAGGCAAAGAATTGCTCGTGTTTCAAGGAATAATTGAGACGCCTGCTGGTAACAACTTTACAGAGGCTCACACAAAAGTCCAACATTAACTTGGAGTACCTTGGCAACTCACCATTATTGGAGAGAAAGCCTTTTATAAATCACCATGGGATCCCAATTATTGCTTCATCGAGTGTAGTTCTTGATTTAACAGGATGGTCAGATCACAGGTGGTGTTATTTAATAATCTGATCCTGTATAAGATGTGCAAATGCATTTTGAGCAGAAATCCAATTGTTTTTCTTTCTGCCTAGCCTTGTGCTCTCGGTCGATGTAGAATAAGAATTGAAATGTCCTTTCTCCTGTTTTGTAATTTTGGCATAGTAGAGGATGCAGAAGAGATTTACAGAATTATATCAAGAATGAGCATAGGCGCGATGGTCCAAATGGCCGCTTTCTGTGCTGTAAAATTAATGCTTGTGAAGACTAAGATTATGCAGTGCTGTTGGAAGCATGTAGAGTTGACTTTCCATCTTAAAGCTGTGGTTTTCCAAACTTTGATCTCCTTCCTCTCCATCCGCACCAGCGCTGAGCAGATTGTCGCAGCTTTTTTACACAATCAATATGGTCTAGTTTATTGCTGGTGGCAAACGGGGAGCATTCCAGTTTGGTGGCCAGACGTGTGTGAGATGAGGAAGTGGTAAGGCTCTGATTGAATTGCAGATTTCTGTCTCTTAATAACTAATTGGATTGGAAGGAAGTTGTAGTCAGATGGCGTGCCTTCTGTGTTGCTTTAATTGGAAATTGTGTAGACACTTAGGTAATTCTTTCTCCCTTGTCCTTCCCTAGATTGTGTGTATTTTGTCTGTCCCGTGTGAGGAGTTAGAGATAGTTGTTGAGGTTACAAAATAATTGGCTGCCACAATTCGCCCACAAAATACAGTCACTACACTTTACTGTATATCCTGTGAAGCGCTTTGAGATGTCTCGAAGCCGTGATAAGGCACTATATCAAATGCAAGGATTACTATTTATTTTCTTTGGGCAAGGCGATGTAATTATTGGTAAAAGAAATCTTTGGATCCAGATTACATTCTTCCAGCGTTTGCTGCAGTGATTCATGATCCCACTGACAGGCCTATAACAACCAGCGTTGTTTCTCACTGTTCAGTCAGACCTTCTGTCAGTTCTGAATGCTCCTTGCTGAAATGGGTGGTTAGATTGAATTCCCACGTCTGCAGTTCAGTCTCTTCCTGCTTGAACACGATCCACATCTCCAGAGATTCCCGTGTACGTAGAAGCAGAAGTTAATAGCTCAGAAACGGGCCATTTGGTCTATGAAATCTGGTGTTTGCCTCCACATCAGCCACCCCGCTTGCTTCCTATAACTATACTAGTTTGTCAGTCACTGGGGGCAGGGAATCCTCCCACTCAGCTCCTGTTAACCCTGCAGTCAAACCCCTAACTAACGGGTGGGTGATCCTAGCTGGACAAGCAGTGGGAAAGCTTGCCAGACCGCGCTCTCCATAGGCAAGCTATGTGGGTTTAGCTGGGTAGACTCTAGCAGTTACCCCAACGCACACTCGGCTCCCCCCAAACCTCGGCTCTCGCCCAACCTGCGCCTAATACTCCAGGGAGAGAGAGAGAGCATTCCATTACCACAGTCTATCTCTGGGATTCCTATGTGGCGGTGGGATGTGGGGAATTCTCAGTTTTCAGGCCCAAATTTCCAGCTCAACCATCGGGCTTCTCAAATTCCCTCTTAATTTTGAAGAATTGCAGGGACACTGGCTTTACGACTGAGGGAATTGCTAAGAACTCTCTCTCTCTCTCCTCAATCCTGTGACATCTTAAATTTTAAGGCAAATTCTGGCCTCCGATGACTCTCTTGGGATTCTATGGCTGTTCATTAAATGGGGATTTCACTGGTAAGCAGCCAAGTAATTAAAAATACACAGGCTAAGGTTGATCACCCACGAGCACTTGATTGAAGCCCACTTTAGCTGATAGGACGTCAAATGCTTAATTATCTACAGTACTTCACACCAAAGAGGTAACAACAACAGATTCAATTTACACCGTGCCTTCCACTTTGGGAGGACGTCCCAAGGTACCGAACAGTCAGGGATTAGGACCCGAGCTGGTGGTTGGGATCAGGAGTGGGGGAGGGTGGGGTAGGACGGTAGCCGAAGGCGTGGTCGAAGAGGAGAGTCTTTAGACAGGCCTTGAAGGAGGCAAGGGAGGGAGCGAGGCGGAGGATGGAATTCAAAAGGATGGGGGCAGAGACGCTGCTAATTGTGAGATGGGCCGGGCGGGGAACGTGGAGCAGGCCAGAGCCCGCTGTGTGGAAGGAATGGACACGTCAATAGAGGTAGGGAGGAGCGAGGCTATGGAGGGCTTTGAAGGCGAGGATGAGGGGATGAGGAGCCTGAATTCGGTCATTGGTTAGCTGGTTAGGGCGAGGGTGATAGGTCACAGTGCCTGGTGTAGGACAGGAGCTGCAGAGTTCTGAATGATCTGCAGCTTGTGGAGGGAAGGGTTGGGGAGGCCGACAAGTGGTTAGTCTGCTCAACACAGTCGATTTTCAAGATGCTATTTATCTTGTGGAGGTCAGGGGAGAGGGGGGGAGAGAGAGAAGTGCAGTGTGTAATATCAAATCAACCATTTGCACACATCTATCTGGGTTGTGGTTATGAACAGCGTAGCGAGCTAGCTGGTAAATCATTCCCGTTTCTTAAAGCATTGGAAAGCCATCTTCCGATCATGCCTGTGGCTTCGGCCACCTCCCCTCCCTGTCTGGCTTGGCGTCAGGCCGCGCTGCTGTTAAATGCTGTGTAAAGGTGCAATGTAAATGCAAGTCGTCGTTAAATAATGCAGTTAAATAACGTGTGCCTGGTTCTCGCCACAGAGTGGTGCAATCCATGGACCAGAATGTGCCAGTGCTTTGCTGTTCTATCTAATACTTGCCGCTAGATGGCACTGAGCTATTAAGAGAAAAAAAACGCTATGGTTGTGATCTGCGAGAAAATCGGGATACATAGGGAATGTGAAAGGACATGCAGTCCATGTAGCTCCCTCCCTCTATAGCCGCAAAACATATCCCTGTTGTGCCCTTCACGCTCCCTCCTCGTGAAGCAGAATAAGAATAATCCTGGCATTTGATACAGGGCCTATTTCATGTCTTCGAGGCGTCTCAAAGCGCTTCACAGAATATACTATAAAGTGCGGTGACTGTATTTTGTGACCGATTGCGCCCAGTGACGTCCCCACAAACAGTCGTGGATTGAGTGACCACGTTATTTTTTTTTAATCTAGTTTTTTTTAATGTATTTCGCTGCTCTCCCCATTTAGGTGAACTACGAGAATGCGGGCACTGTGGAGTTTCTGGTGGACAAGCATGGCAAGCACTTCTTCATTGAGGTCAACGCCAGGCTGCAAGTGGAGCACACAGTCACTGAGGAGATCACTCAGTGAGTACTTTGTGGCTAATTAATGATAATGGGGAAATCTACAGGCGTTTTAGGTGCAGTTAATGAGATGGTGGAAGCGCCGGGAGCAAACTGGAGGAAATGGCTTCTGTGATCACAGTGCGAGCAGGAAACAACGAGCTGTTGTTTGATTCTCTGGGGACGGCCTGCTTTTCACTTTACCTTCCTTCTGTTAGCGACAGATCACAGGCTCGCAAGCAGCCGAGATTTATGTGAGTGAATAATAATAATCCTTGTATTTGACACAGCACCTTATCAGGTCTTGGAGACGTCTCAAAGCACTTCACAAAATGTTTTGTTGACGAAACGCGGCAGCCAATTGTGCAGAGCATGGTCCCACAAACAGTCGTGGATTGAGTAATCCAATTATTATTATAATTTTTATGTGAAGGGATTATTACTCCCGGAAAAGCGATCTGCCAATCTCCTAACAACCGGCTTGATACTTACTGCGAGGTAAACAGAGGCGCGTGAAGTGAGGAAACTTGCCTAAGGTTTCACCCTGACCCAGTCAGGAATCAAACCCAGGTCCTCTTGCTTGTGCGGCGAGTGCTCTAACCACTGAGTTACAGGACTCCACAAACTTAATGATGTTCAGTAGATAGAGTTTTGGAGGTGGGGGGGGCTACGAAATTCTCTGCAGTAAATCATAGTTGAGGTGGCGTCTCGTCAAGGAACAAACCTTCTGCATGACCCTTGCCTCACACCTCCCCTTCCTCCCAGCTCGGAGTCAAACTCTGCCATTGTTGAGTGCTCTCCGACATTTTTGAGCAAATTGACTTTATATATCGTCCTTCCTTACTTCACTCGCCTCTGTCCTTCACGATGCGTGACGACGATATATATAAATGCAATTTGTTGTTTTCTGTCAATTCTCTAAATAGGGTATTGGATAAGTGCTTGAAAAAGAGGACTATTAAACATATTACAAATATCTCCAGCCTCTGACTGGTAAGCAAGGAGCCAGAGAGGAAAATTGCATTTAGACAGGGTCTTAACGCCTGAAAGGGTTTACAGTAATTACCGTCATGTTACTTTGAAGCGAATGACTGATTTAAAAGGATGATTGTTGGCCAAGATGCTGAGAGAAAAGTCCTTCTCGTATAAAGTCTGGGATCTTTAACAACAACACATTACATGTACGTAGCACCTTTCACGTCGAGAGGGCATCATCCCAAGAGGCGAATCAGGGATTTGGACCCGAGCTGGGGATTGGGATTAGGAAGGGTGGAGGGCGGGCAGGGTGGGGGTAGGAGGGTGACCTAAGGCGAGGTCGAAGAGGAAGGTCTTGAGATGAGTCTGCTGAGCAGAGGGAGCGCGCAGGTCGAAATGGAGTTAGTAGGTTACAGTGGTAGGGAGGAGCAAGGTCGTGGAGGGCTTAACATCCACTTGAAGAACAAACAGACTGAGTTAATATATTATCCAAAGGACGACACCGCAGATCATGTCCCCAATACTTCCCTGGAGTGTGCGTGGCGCTACCCATGTGAAGGCCGCTATATAAATCTTTGCCAGTCCTCAAGCAAAAATTCTCCAGGGCAATTGGTAGTTCACTTCACAGGCTGTTTGTGGCATCCTGTGCTGTGCACAACTGGCTGCCGCGTTTCCCCACAAAACCCACAGTCACTACACTTTACAGTATATCCTTGTGAAGCTCTTTGCGATGTCTCAATAATACAAAATTACATTTGTATAGCGCCTTTCACGTCAGGAGGAAGTCCCAAGGATCTGATAAGGCGCTGTATCATTATTATGTGAAACCTGCAGTTTACTGAAGTTTAAAAGGGGTGTCGCTGTGCATAATAATCCTGGCATTTGATGCTGTGTTTGGTGTGGGTTGGAGGCGGGGGAATGAATAGAGTGAAGCATTATTTGCTGGAGTTATTTAGTTGCACTGCATCGGTTAGCCATAAATCATTTGAGGTAAACAGATTGCATTGATTTACCCGAGTCACTTTCATGCTATGATCCAGTAATTGTTTGATTTTAATTTAAAAACTGCGAGTGTTGGGGAGGATGATGTGTGATTTCTTGTTAACACAGCTTATGTAAATGACAAGTGGGATGTCATTTTAAAAAAAAAAACTCTAATTTTGGAGTTCTGTAGCTTAGTAGTTAGAGCGCTCGCCTCACAAGCGAGAGGACCTGGGTTTGATTCCCGGGTGGGGCAGGGCAAAACCTTGGGTAAGTTTCTTTACTCCACATGTACTGCTGTTTACCTAGCAGTAAGCAGGAACGTGCTTGTTAATCGATTGGCGGATCTCTTGCCGAGGTTAATAATCCCTTCACAAAAAATAATAATAATTCGATCACTCAATCCACGACTGTTTGTGGGACACTGCTGTGCGCAATTGGCTGCTGCGTTTCGCCACAAAGTACGCAGTCACTGCACTTCACAGTACATGCTGTGAAGCGCTTTATCACGGTGTGATAAAATGCTGTATCAAACGCAAGGATGATTATTATTATCATCATCTCTGGGATTTCCACGTGGAGGTGGGACCCATGGAATTTTTAGTTTGGTTTGGAGACTCTGAAGCACAGTGATGGGTTTCCGCGTGTGTCAGATGCCCGGCATAAAACCAAAATGTCAGGAGGGTGTCTCAAAGTGCTTCTCAGGATGTACTATAAAGAACATAAGAAATAGGAGCAGGAATAGGCCATTCGGCCCCTCGAGCCTGCCCCGGCTGGTGGTAAAGTGGAGTGACTGTGTGTTGTGTGGGCAAGTAAACGATCCAGTAAGTGTTGTGGCTGTTTTTCTGGTGTAATTCATTGCGTAATTCAGTTTATACAACCTCTAGAGTAGAGTGAATGGACCGTGTGCCTTCCGGTCTGGGTACCACCACACTACTGTACCTTCTGACCTGGAGGCGAGACAGCTTCCAACTGCGACAAGCCGATTTAATGTGCTTAGTGTCTCGCCTCGTCATCGCACCTCCCTCACCTCCGTCGGAAGCACCTGTTTCCCACTCGCTTCCCTGCCAGACATCATGCGGGAACGGTGACCTGCTGTGCCACCAGCTGTCTAGCCTGGGTGTTCAATGCTTTCTAACTCAAACGTTAAAGGATGCTCGATTAGATTTACAAACGATGCCCTCGCTGTGAACGTGAGGAGACCTGAACACTTGCCCTCTCTTAATTCATTCAGCCAGTCCATATAGAAATCGGCATTCCTCCCAGCCACCCGCCCACCCCCTGAGGGGAAACAAAATTCTGAGATGCCTTGTCAGTCATGCTGTTTTAAGCAGCGTTTTCACCAGGGAATCCCCTTAAAAGACTTGCTGGATCTTGGCTTGGATCCGAGAGAAAGTCCATTACATTCCATCAATCCATCTCTGGGATTTCCATGTGTAGGTAGGATGTGTGGAATTCTCAGCCTGGTTTCGAGACTCTTTTAAGCCTGGTGTTGGGTTTCCGCGTGTGTCAGAGAATTGGCTGGCCAAAAATAAATAAATAATGTGTTTGGGGCAATGAGATTAAAAGATCTGACATTATCTATTAAAGTAGAAGAGTGGAATTGCACAGAAATGTTGGTGGAAACAGGCCATTTTCCCCACTCGTGCCTGTTAGTGTTAAAATTCCAGTCTTGCTTGGCTGAACGGTGTCTTACTGAATTTGTGTGTTTACTCTCACACAAAGGAAGCATTCAGCTCGGAGCTGTACTGATTCAACAATCATATCTTCAAGACTTTTCTATTCTGCGTGAGATAGCCTTGGGGCAGCATGTGGCTCTGCACGTGGGCTCTCTGTAGAGAGACAGACGACACAGTGCAAGTGCAGCGACTGACTGCACAGTGGAGGGGGGAGGGAGGGGGTGCTGGATGGAGGGGAGAGGGCAGGTTTTATAGGAGATTGGCTGAGTGGGGACGGGCAGATTGGGGAGACATGAAGATTGTATTAAACCGGGTGCAAGTTCAACTCAAAAAAAAAAATCGCATTACCTTCCTGTTACATTATTCACGAACTCTCAGTATCTCATGGTTAGTGTATAATACATAAAGGATAAATGGACTTTAGATTTTATATGAGGTTTGCTGTCTTATTTTATAGACCTTTTAATAATACTTAACCAGAGGCAGCTCGTTTTATTTTATTCTATTTTATTTTAAAGAAAGAACCAAATGGTTGGAACGTGTAATTTAATGCTGGTCGTGGGTGATGGTGAGGGGGAAGGAGGAGGAGGAGAATGAAACCTTTCAGCCCAAATTATTGTCCTGTCTGTCCAAAGCGGGAAATGAGTCAACATTCCCCATCCCCTCGATAAAATTGGTTGATCTCACTTCATAGCTGTTTGAGAGGTTTTGCTGTGAGCAAATTGGCTTCTGTTTTTGCCCACAAAATAACACTGCCCACTTATTTGTATCGGGATTTCTTCCCAACATAAAAAGGTGCTGCATCAAATACAATACAATACAAACGACAATTGTATAGCGCCTTTCATGTCGGGAGGACTTTCCAAGGCGCTGCACAGTCAGGGATTTGCTGGAAATGCAAGGATTGTTGTAAACGTTTAGAAATTTCATTCCTTTCATAGTCTCCACCACTAGCCCAGATCCTGGGTGTAATAATAATAATCCTTGCATTTGATATAGTGCCTTATCACGTCGTTGAAACCCCTCAAAGCGCTTCACAGAATATATTGTAAAGTGTAGAGACTGCGTTTTGTGGGTGAAACTCGGCAGCCAATTGCACACAGCAGTGTCCCACAAATAGCCGTGGATTTAGTGACTACTACATTTTTTGGGACGAGGGATTATTAACCCCGGAAAGCGATCCTCCAATCAATTAAGCTTTTTGAGATTGCAATAACAATGCTCTTTTGAATGGGTCACCTTCAACGGGGGGTGTGGGGGGGCTGTCAGAATATATCCTCCTGAAATAAAACAATGCATCGAATGCTGCATTCGCACCATACATCAACAGTGTTGGGAACCTTTGACATGTTTATGTTACATGCTGAAGCAATTATGGTGCAGCTTGGAGCTACGTCGTCGATAGAAAACAAAGGCTTTTCTCTTTCTGGTTTGTTTTTTAGATTGGGCAGTTAGCTCGAACCCTGATAAAAATGCACTTGGTGTCACCATTGACTTCTTTTATTGAAATATTTAAGAGCGAGTCAAACAGCCGTGGGGTAAGCACTTAGATTTAGGGCTAGGGGAGTTCTGGCAGTTGGAGGGAGAGTAAATAAAAATGTTCTTGACCTGGCTTTTCAACCAAATATATTAATCTCTCTCTCCTTGCTGGGAGGACTCTGGCTATGGCAATAAACAGCCAAAGCCCCACCTTGGCGTCACAGCAAGGGTTTAAATGCCACAGTGAAAAGCCTCTATTTAATTTTTAATAAAGCTCCATTTGTGTGCCGGGCACAGAGACCCAATGTTTTTGTTCTTGACAAAGTAGATTGTGAGATTCTGCTTCCAAGGCGCGGCACTTGTCAAAAGTCCAGACAACTCATTCCTGGATTTCAAGCTCTATCAAATTGAAGAAAGAAACCTTAGGCAAGTTTCCTTACTCCACGCGCACACACACCCACCTACCTCCCTCTGTTTACCTAGCAGGAAATAAGAACCCACTTGTTAGTTGATTGGTGGATCGCTTTCTGGGGGTAATAATGCCTTTTTTAAAAAAAAGTAAGAAATAAATAATTTGCTCATACTGCTGTGAACAATTGGCTGCTGCGTTTCTCTCACAAAATATACAGTCACTACACTTTACAGTATATTCCATGAAGCACTATGAGACGTCTCAACGACGTGATAAGGCGCTGTATCAAATGCAAGGATTATTATTATTCTGTCTTCTCTACAATTTCTGTTACATTGGGTGAGTGGGAGTACTTTTAACAAAACAAGATTCAGTTTCTTTCCTCTTCAAGTGCCGTGAAGTCTGAGCAGGAAAATGGTCCTTTGTGATAATCGTAACACCTCTCGTCCTGGGGATTCAAACACTATTTCTAATTATGTCATGCCTGCAAAATGTCTGCCTTAATGGGAATCATTTTCAAGAAGTGTTCAGGTAGATGAGAAAATGGGCCCGTTCCCATTCCTCACTTGACTTGTACTCAATGCCGGCAAATCATTGGCAATTATTCACACAGGATAATCATTTCATTCTTCTCTCCGTCTCCCATCATTTAGTCTGCTAATCTGCCTTCACCAAACACACCCGCTTTCAACCAGTCTCGGGAGAACAGTGCAGTGTTCTACACAGCGAAAGGTTGATTTAAAAGGGAATGGGGGGAAAGAGCAGGGTATGGGAGTGATGTCACTGAAGCATTGAGAACTTGTAGCACAAAGCGTCTTGAAAGTGCTTCTCGAGGAACTGCTAGCAGCTGACTTTCTGTTTATAAGACAGTGCCATTCATGGAGTGTTGTAGCTCAATGGTTAGAGAACTCGCCTCGCAAGCGAGAGGACCTGGGTTCGATTCACGGGCAGGGCGAAACCTTAGGCAAGTTTCCTTACTCCACACATGTACACCTCTGTTTACATAGCAATATTATTGTTATTGAACAACTCAGTCCATTTTTCATCCGTTGCCTTCTGGGGCCGTACGTTCCGCATTCTGGCAAACCCTCTGTGCGCAGAAATGTCTTGTGATTCCACTTGGGAAAGCCAGCGGTCCACACAAAACTGCTGATGAAGGAGAAGCATTGTGGCATCAGTCAGCATTAGTCTCCCCCCTGGTTGGGTAATGGTTGCAACTGAATTGTTTGTGATTTGGTAATGCTGTTCCTTGACTATGATGGATGGTATCCAGTTGTGGTGGGAGACATCAGGTTTGTTTAAATATTAATGGCAGCTGCAAGATAGAAAATGATGGGAGAGGAAATCATTCTGTCATTAAAGTCAAACTCCTCATCACCTCCCCCACTCCCCCTTTAAGTTCTCCTGACTGAACCCAAGTGATCGGTCTCTTGTCACCTCCCTCCGGCCATCACGGACCACACCCTCCGCTGGGTGAAATACGATTTCATAGAATCTTACATCAATTCACTTTACACTATATACAGTCACTACACGTTACAGTATATCCTGTGAAGCGCTTTGAGACGTCTCAACGAAATGATAAGGCACTGTATCAAATGCAAGGATTATTATTATAGTAACTCATCATCTTGTGTGTTTGTTTCCCTTGTACCCAGTGTTGATCTTGTTCACGCACAAATCCACGTGGCGGAGGGAAGGTCCTTACCGGAGCTTGGCCTGAAGCAGGAGACGATCCGCATTAATGGCTGTGCCATCCAGTGCCGTGTCACCACAGAGGATCCAGCCCGAGGCTTCCAGCCTGACACCGGGCGCATTGAGGTAAACCAACCAATAAACATCAGCTAACACTGGAGGTGGTGGCCTCACTGAGGTCGGGAGGGGGCCTGAATACCCCATTGTACCAACACTGGGGTCAAGGAGGAGAAACCTGGTCATTACTGTATGCACATTGTTAATGGTTTAATCAAGACCCTGAGGTTCTGCACAGGCTCCGCTTCGAACATGAAGACCTTCCTCTTCGACAGTGCCTCGGGTCACCTCCCCCCTCCCTCCCCCAGGTTTGGCGTCATGCTCTGCCACTGTCGAGCGCTCTGGGACACAACACTGTGTGAGGGGCGCTGTGCAAATGCAAGTTGTTGTTGTTGTAACATGGTGAGAGACCTCAGGTAGAGACTGGTTTAGAGTGTTCCAAATAGAAGTAATTCTGAAAGCAAACCCTTTTAGTTTTGCAGGAGGTAAAAATCAATGGCCAGCGGTAATTAATTAGGCATTGAATTACATGGTTATGACCTGACTGGAAGGTTGAGATCATTTCATAAAGTGTCCAGGATTGGATTGTGGTCTTGTGTTCACTGCGTTCAGCTGTGAACGGTCTGTTCCTGTGGCTCTGATCTGTTTTCGTAAGAGTAATATGGTGAAAATGGAAGCTTTCTGATCATCCATCTATTTGGCCTAACGCTGTGTTTTCTCTGTCTTTCTAATATATTTTTGTTCACTGTACACACCCATCTCTCTATCTATCTGACACGCAACGATCTCGGGGTTAATGTAAGACAGTTGGATTTTGTTACGTAAATAGCATTGGCAGGGAAACATATAAATCAACATTTCTATCTGTTGGTGTTTGTGTGATATATTTTTCTCCGCAGTACTCTTGATTTTGCATTCTCTTTTCAATCTCGGTGTCCTTTTCCCATGGTTTCTCAAGTTTAGATTTTAATTCCGCTGCTTGCAAAGGGCAAGTCGTGTTTCACTCGCCTAATTGACTTTTTGGGAACACGTTATGGATTTTTACAAAGCGTTTGATAAGGTTCCAGTGCTGAGAAAATTAAAGCATGCGGTGTTAAAGGTAACTTGGTGGCACGGCTGGAACAATAACTTGTGTTTACACAGCACCCCACACGCAGTCTCAGAGCGCTTGACAGTGGCGGAGCAGAAGACATATCTACAGTAAAACTCTCATAAGTCTCCTCTTTATAAAGTGGTGCATTCTTCCTCTTAACACAGTGAGCAGTGAGTCTGCACAGCCACTTCTGTTTTCCAGTTTGAGACGTGATTCAATCACATCAATGTGAATATGATACTAAAACTCGCTAATAGAGGCAGCAGATGGTGCTTAACCCAGGTAGCTGAACAGCCAGTCTATTACAACTATAACTTGACTTCATCACACTGATGTCAATGTAGTAGTAAAACTCCATTATCATCCAGATGGTTGTTAACCAGGTAGTTGTACAGCAATACTATCACAACTATTTATGTTAAACCATCTCTCTGGTATACCTGCTTTGGAAGAGACGTTAAACTGGGGCCTGTTCATGTAGACGGTGATGTTCTCATGATACTATTGGCAAACACAAGGCAGTTTGTTCTGCTGTCTTGGCCAACAACCTTCCAGGTCAATTGGTCACAATTTTTTACCTGTTGTTGAACTATACTGGTGTAAATATATACAATACAACAATGCAAAACTACATTTGTATAGCGCCTTTCACGTTGGAAGGACGTCCCAAGACATTGGATAGTCAGGGATTTGGACCCGAGTCAAATTTGCCGTCAAAGCCCTCCAAGGCCTTGCTCCTCTCAACCTCTGCCAACGCCATATAGACCTGTCCTCTCCAACCGCTCTTAATCCTTGAGTCAGCTCATGGGGTTTCCCACGCTCTGAGATGCAGCTCTCCAAACCTACCTCCTCCTTGGCTAGCTACCTGATAAGAAAACATGTGCAGGGTTGTGGGGTAAGAGGAGGGGGAGTGGGACTGGTTGGTAGCTCTTGCCACGATGGGCTGAATGGCCTCCTTCTGATTCTATGATCCTCGGAGCGTGGCAGATTATATAGAGTGGGGATTCCTGAGGAAATTGAATACAATTTCTGAAAGAGCAAGTGAACCAAAGTGCTCGACACCTAGCTTCTGTTATGGATACATGAAAGGATTGGGTCTTCCGAGACTCAAAAGATTTCACCAGCAATGCTCATTAATTAAACTTCAATCCAGACTAGCTGAAGAGAAACATTTCCAAGGCACTTAACCATGTTGCAGCAGGCTGGAGATCAATACTATTGGTCTATTATTTAACATAGTTTTGTCCTAGAAGTGGAGCATGAATGATTTATAATCTGGAAATTCATTTTTTTTGTTGCCTGAAATGTCCGTTCTTTGTCCTCTTTCTTTACCTTTCTCCGGTGTCGCGAGCATAAACAACAACAAATTGCATTTATATAGTGCAGGGTAGCGTTCCGGAGTGCTTGAAGCACCTCGCAAGTGAGAGGACCCGGATTCCTACTTACTGCTAGGTAAACAGAGTAAGGAAACTTGCCTCAGGTTTCGCCCTGACCCACCTGGGAATTGAACCCAGGTCCTTACTGCACATGCCTCAGATGACTTTTCCAGGAGTAATCCAAAAAAATCTGGTCTCTCAATTCACGACTGCTGTGCATAATTGGTTGCCATGTTTTGCCACAAAATACAGTCATTTCGCTTTCCAGTATGTTCTGTGAAGCGCTTTGAGATGTCTCACAGATGTGATAAGGCGCTGTATCAAATGCGAGGATTATTATGATTATTTACTATTACCAGATTCACATGTGAATGTCTTGGGAGGGTGTCACATGGGGGAACTCTCCATATTTGGGTGCATCACACTCTTATCTCTTCCAACGTCTAATGCCTGTGTGAGACTGACAGGTAGAAGCTTGCAGCAGAGAGACTGTTCCAGGCTCCACAGCAATTTCAGTCTGTAAATCATCTGACCTAAATTACTCACTACAAATGTTTTGCGCCTCTGACAAGTAATGGGTCTATTATTAAAATTCCAGTCGTCAGGAATGTCAAGTCCTGAGTCAATGCCTCCTGTTTTACCCTGGCTGGCTCTCATCATGTTCTCCATTAATGATTTAATGGTTCAATCTTCACATCGTTCCTGCACATTGTATTCGAGTCAGTGCCACACTCGGTGTCTGTGTGTGGGAAATGGAGCGATGCTCTAACGAAGTCAGACGCATATTTGTGATGTTGAACCTGTGGAGGTGCCGGGCTTATTGCGGTACCTGTTACTTGTCAGAATGTGAGTGTGTTGCCGACCGCAGGCCGCTGTGATGCTCTGCAGAGGACGCTATTCTCACTGAGCTCACTGGCCAGTCAAGGTGTCTGACACACGTGGAAACCCATCCCCGTTGCTTAAGAATATCCAAACCCAACTGAGAATTCCATGCCTCCCACCTCCACATGGAAATCCCAGAGATGGATTATTGGAATGGAATGCACTCGCTCTGTCTCTCTCGCTCCACTTGGAGGGACGCCCCCCCGCTTACCTAATTCTGGATAGTATTAGGCGCAGGTTGGCAAGAGGCAAGGCTTGGGGGGAGCCCAGAGTGTATTAAAAGAATAGTTACAAATTTGGTCACTCAACCCACGACTCTTTGTGGGATGCTGCTGTGTGCAATTGGCTGCCGCGTTTCGGCCACAAAGTATACAGTCACTGAACTTTATAGTATATTCTGTGAAGCGCTTTGAGACTTGACAATGACACGAGAAGGCGCTATATCAAATGCAGGTATTATTGTTGTATGGTGCTGTGTCCAAGAATCTTAATATATCTAGAATCCAAATGTATGATCCCTGTGTAGCTTCCTTCCACATTCACAATGAAACAGAAAGCTTTGAGGAGTGGAAAATAGGCGAGAAATGCGGTGAAGTCTTTGATTCAATTCAAGATGTTATAACACGAGGCTGGAAATTGGTTTTCACCCTCCTTTCCCTCAGAATGCAAACAGTCCCTTTGGCAGCATTTGTTGTATTCTGTTTTGCTTTGAGCTGATGCTCTCAAACGCTTTGTGACACATTTTAGTGAATGAATTATCTCTCATGTAATGTGTGTTTACATTTATAATGGGTATGTGGACATTACAAAGAGGTGTTCCATGTAGATTTGAAAAAACCTAACTTGCCTCTCGGTGAATATGAATTGTTTTTTAGGTGCGATGGGGTGTGGGGTGGGAGGGGGGAGTCTACAGTTATTATTCAAACGAATCTAGCTGCAGAAACAGGGCTAGAGATGGATATTACCTTTTAAAGTATTAATCTTAAGAGTAGAGGCATAATGGAATCTGGCGCTACTCCAGAGAGAGGCAATCTGAATAGCAATTGTAAGTGAGAAACGGTGAGATGAATAATTCTGCTCGACTGGCTGGCTGACTGACTGAAATACTGGAGTTTTTGATATTTGAATGGAAATTAATTTACCTCCGTTCTGCTGGCTTCATTGTGAATGTATTACTGAAGGATTGAATTGAAATGGAGATGAGTGTATGCCTGTTTAATGAGAAAAAGTTAACATTTTAGGACAGCTATTGAATATATACTGTATTTCCCACGTCAACAAGTTATTGCTGGTGATCGCTAGATAATGTTGTTAAGGGCTTATGATGATTCGAGGTAATGTTTGTGCATAGAAGAGCTATAGTATTCTGCTATCTTCAGCCTTGAGAGTTTAATGCTTCTCCAGCTGTCTTGTGTGCAAATTGTTGCTCAATGCCCAGTCTACTTACATCTGCCTTCAGGACCTGGTACCTCCTTAACTTTCTGACCTGCTTTCTCTCCATTTCACTACCCGCTGCCTCCTCTCGACTGGCTCCAGCCTCCTTACCCCCTCCTTCCCCTCTTTTAGATCATGACTGAAGACTCCTCATCTACCATGCAAGGCACTGAGTTTCGAGGGGCAGTTTTAGTAATGACATCTGAAGTTCTGAGACCAGAGGAGATGGTGAGGCCAAGATCTTAATAGATTAAGAAGGAATAAGAGTGTAGCCATCGAAGTCAAGAGGTTGTAGCAGTTGACTTATCTCGTGCCTTTCACCAATTGAAAGAAAATAGATTTGTACTGCACTGTTGCAGGGCATGGCACAGGTCAGGGTTAACTGATTAAACCATTGCTAGTGAGACAAGTGAATGGTGTGTGTGTGTGGGTTGGGAGCATAAGTGTGTGTGCTGGGAGAATGCCATCTGAAGGAAGCTTGAACGTAAAGTGGATCATCAGCAGGAAGGTGCCCAGGATTGGGTGCTGAGCCCCAGTGGGTGGTTGTGAAGTAATGGAGGATTGACATGGTAGAGTTGCAGCATCCAGTTGTGCAAGAAACTAGAATTGAGGGCAATAAAGTAAGTCATTAAATCCAGGGATGATTTAACGCTAACGGTGTGTGTTAATTCCATTTCCTCACACTGCTTTGACTGAGTAATTCCTCAAAGGCAGTTTTCCACAGACTCACTCATGAGTGCTTACAGTTGAATTAAAATGCGTGTTAAGATCTTATCTTCCAGTGTGCTGACTGTGTTTTTGTGAAACGCGTTAGCCATTTTGCCTGCAGCATGTTCCAATAAACAACCGTGAAAGGATGGCCAATTTATTATAATAATAATCATTGTATTTGATGTAGTGCCTACCGCATGGTTAAGACGTCTCAAAGCGCTTCACAGCATATACTGTATAAAGTGTAGTTACTGTGTATTTTGTAGGTGAGCTGCGGCAGCCAATTGCACACAGCAGTGTCCCACAAACAGTCGTGGATTGAGGGACCACGTTATTTTTTGGAGGGATTATTACCCCTGGAAAGGTATCCGCCAATCGACTAACAAGTAGGTTCCTACTTATTGCTAGGTAAACAGAGCTGTGTGGAGTAAGGAAACTTGCCTAAGGTTTCGCCCCGCTGGCTTGTGAATCAAACCCGGGCCCTCTCGCTTGCAAGGCAAGTGCTCTAACCACTGAGCGACAGGGTTCCACACTTCTTGACCTAGAGGGAAAAATTATACCAGTGAAGCTGCCACTTAAAATATCTATCTGCTCTCTCTTGGTGACATCATCCGCAAACATTGGGTCAGCTTCCTCATGTGTGCGGATGACTCCCAACTCTATTTCTCTAATTCTCTGCCTTGACTCCAGGACCCACTGCTGACCTGACAGATTGTCTGTCAGACATCAAGTCCTGGATGAAAGCTGACTTTCTTCAGTTGAACGTCAAAAGACCGAGGCTCTCCTGATTGGCTCGCGTCAGGCGCTGACAGCATCACCATCCATGGCCGCTCACTCCACCGCGCTAAGCCAGTCCCGAACCTTGGGGTCTTGTTTGACCCTCAGCCATCCTTTCTACCCCACATCTGTGCCATGACCCGCTCTGCCTTCCCCCACCTCCCCAGCATCGCCCGTCTCCACCGCTGTCTCATATCACAGGCCCCCGAGACCCTCAAACACGAGTTCATAACATCCTGACTATGCAAACTCACTGCTTGTCGGTCTTCCCAACTCCTCCCTCCGTAGGCTACAGATCATCCAGAACTCTGCAGCCCGTGTCCTCTCCCGCACCAGGCTCTGTGACCCTATCACCCCCATCCTCGCCCGACTCCACTGGCTTCCCATCATATGAGCATACAGTTCAAGATCCTGGTCCTCACCTTGAAAGCCCTCCATGGCCTTGCTCCCCCCGACCTCTGCGACCTCCTAACCCCCTACCATCCTGCTCACTCCCTCCGCTCAGCGGCTCCAGCCTGCTTCATGTCTCCGCTTAACCCACCCCACTGTTGGCAGGCGGACCTTCAGCCACTCTGCCCCCACCCTCTGGACCTCCAACCCACAGTCCCTCCGCCTCGCCCCCTCCTTTGCCTCCTTCAAGACCCATCTCAAGAATCTCCTCTTCGACCGTGCCTTTGATCACCCTCCTGCCCCCCGTGCCCTCCACCCTCCCCAATCCCGATCCCCAGCTCGGGTCCGAAACACTGACTGTCCAGTGCCTTGGATCGTCCTCCCAATGTGAAAGGCCCTATACACATGTCATTTTGTTGTTGTTAAAAGGTTGCTTGCTCATCGACCACTGGTTCTGCATGTCATAAGAACCAGTGTGTACTTGTGAGCTGGGCCCTCTGGATTTTTACTGTAAGCACTTAAAAACTAGTTGATATATTATTGCTGCATTTTAGCTCCTAAAATGATTCATTATGCTGTCCTGTCAGATCAGCATGCAGTTCAGTTTGTTACTGATAGGATCAGGAAATCATACTCTGTCTCAGTAAGTGGGTGGGGAGCAGAAGGTCATTGCTGTGAACAGGCTAATGGATATTCTACTGCATTGCCACATGATGCTCAGTGCTATTAAGGAACGCTGCCTGATCACTACTGTGCCTGCACACACTTGATTTCTGTTATGCTTTCAGACTGCCGATCGGAGATATTGTGTTCGCCTGATATACCGCACCTCTTTGTTTCAAAGTTTTGTTCCAGTAATGTATATTTCGCCCCCCACTCCTCTGTTCTACAGGAGGGGGAAGAGATAATAATTCTTGCATTTGATATAGCGTCTTATGACATAGTTGAAACGTCTCAAAGCTCTTCACAGGATAACTGTAAAGATCTCACCTCCTCTTGTGCTGAGATCCTGATTCTCAACATTGTCACCTGGAGGAGGGGTGTTTGGATGCACCCTCTTCTGCAAGCTCCACTAGCTCAGTGTTAGAGCTCTCACCTCCCAAGCGAGAGGACCTGGGTTTGATTCCTGGAAGAGCGAAACTTTAGGCAGGTTTCCTTTCTGCATACACACGCCTCTGTTTACCAGCAGTAAGTAGGAACCCGTTTGTTAGTCAATTGTCGGATTGCTTTTCTGGGGTTAATAATCCCTCGAAAAAAATATAAAAAATTGAGCGGTCACTCAATCCACAACTGTTTGTGGGACACTGCTGTGCACAATTGGCTGCCGCATTTCGCCCACAAAATATACAATTCACTTTACACTATATTCTTTGAAGCGCTTTGAGACAACTCAACGAATCGCAAACCAAGTTGAAGGATTTTTATTTCAAATATTAATGGCTGGTAACTTTCAGTGAGCCCTTGAGATGTTAAAGGCCAGAAAAGTGCTGGTTTGAATCCCCGTTATCTGATCTCAGCCATTTGCCGACTAATGAATTCTGTTGGATCTTGCTAGACGTGAAAAATAGCCTTGCTTTCTGGGGGGAAGAGAATTCCAGGTTTGCATCGCTCAAGGCATGTGTATGAGGTAAAGTGGATTAGATAATTTGCTCATGGTTGTGTTCTCTCGATAATGGGTTATTAAATTCTTCTTAAAATGCATAGAGATTTAATGATCCTTTTTTTTTCTTTAAAAAAATTCGGCAGATTAATTGTTCTGCAAGGAATGGGGTTGTCCTGGGATTGCAAACCTGGTGAATTGTTCTTCATTTTATGCCATAAACCGCGCTTCCTATCAGTCTTGGCATTACTTTTCCCGGGGTAATAATCCCTTCAAAAATAAATAAGTAAATAAATAAATAATAATAATTTAGTCACTTCATTCAAGACTGTTTGTGGGACAATGCTGTGCGCAATTGGCTGCCGTGTTTCGCCCACAAAATAGTCACTACACTTTACAGTATATGCTGTGAAGCATTTTGAGACGTCTTGAAGACATGATCAGGCGCTGTGTCCAATGCAAGGATCATTATTATTACTTGGCATTCTCCAGGCTCTGCTCTGTTTTGAGTTCCGCCATTTGATCACTCTCTGATCTCTTATTTCTTTTAGCTTTTGCTGTTTGCACGTGGGCTGTAATAAAACGTTCCCCACTGTAAGGTGAGAAGGAGCCATTGTTCATGCCCTTCTTGTGTGGCACAGCCGGTACAATAAGGCAATCATTTCTCTGGTACTTTGCTGATTCAGCGGGTGCCTCTGCAGTGAACGCAAGTCTCAGGTGGGGCTGCATAATAACAGTACTACTAATAATAATGCAGCAGTCGTATTTGAAGCAGTGTTTTGCTATCCTGTAACATGGGACCCATGCTCCGCCTTGCTTCCTATCAGGGAGAATAATCTCTTGCATTAGCACTTAGCCTTGTAAAACCGTGCTGGGCACTCACTCCAAGGCAATCATTAAAAGGGAGAATATATATTTTTTACTGTAAATACATAAGTCCCCTCTTTCCTCACATTGTGGCGTGTGGAGCTGCCCAGCCCTTGAAACTTATTAAGGATTACGACAACAGCAACATGACATTTACACAGCACTTTTCATGAGGACGTTCCAAAGCACTGGACAGTCAGGGATTTGGACCCGAGCAGGGGATTGGGTTCAGAAGGATGGGGGTAGGAGGACATCTCAAAGTGTTTTGCTGGATATACTGTAGTGACTGCATTTTGTAAGTAAACATTGCAGCCAATTGGCACAGAGCAGTGTTCCGCAAGCAGCCCTGAAGTGAGTGACCCATTTTATCGCAAGGATTGTTGGCCTGGACACCGGGGGGAGAGAGAGAAACTCCCTTCTCCTTTTAAGTAGCGCCACGGGATCTTTGAAGTCTGCCCGAACAGGCAGACAGGCCTACATTAATGTCTCATCCGACAGATGGCATTGCACTGGAGTGTCAGTCTGGACAATGAGCTCAGGGAGGGAGAATCTCTCTTTTGGGTCCATTACAGTCAATCTCTCTGTGTCTGTCTGTCTGTCTCTCTCTCTGTCTCTGTGTCTCTCTCTGTCTGTCTCTCTCTCAGTGAGAAGCCATGTTATTTTTGGTTTGTTTGGCAGCCACAAGTGGTTTGGCTTTCCTGACGTTACATGTTTGAAGCTTGAAATGTGCTCTTTTCATTTTGGGAGGACGTCCCAAAGGCACTTCACATAGTGCTGGGAAGTGTAGTGACTGTGTGATTCGTAGGTGAATCATTGAAATGACCACAGAAGGAAACCTCTTGGTCCATCTCACCTTTGCTGGTGGTAACTTCTCCACTAGACACTGTTGTGAGAAAAATCTCTGAGCTTAACGTAGAAATACGCAGACTGGAGGGACGAGCTTCGGTTTGGTTTGCTGTCTTGAGATGATATGCGCTGATTAAATGGACATGTGAGGCTATAGCCTGTAGCAATGTGGAGCTTGATTATTCAGCCGAACTATCATCACCGTTTAATTATAACTATTTAATTATTTCTATATTTGATGTTTCTTTTTCTCTCTTGGAAAGGGAAAAAGCGTGTCTTTCAAACCATTGACAACTCTGGCGGTCAAAAGAACCGCTCTACTTTAAGAACAGTGTTTAGACCAGTGTGTGAAGCGGTGATTAATTATTGCTGTATTGAAGTATTTGCTTGTGTTGGTAATTATAAGCTGGGGGCTTGAAATCCATGTGCAGGAAAGAGAGGAAAAATAATTAGTGTTCTTGTCTTCATAATGGTGCACAGATGGGAGTCCTGAGTGGTATATTTAAAACATGGTAATATAAAAGAACATTTTGTTTTCTTTTCAGTTCATAGAGAAATACGTTAAATCCTCTGGAGATTTTTTTTAGCAGCAAGTCTTATAGTAGCACCTGCTCGTCTCTTCTTTCTGCCCAGTTTCAGTGGGTTTGTATAATAACCATAATAATAATCCTTGCATTTGATATAGCACCTTATCACGTCTTCGAGACGTGTCAAAGCACTTTGCAGAATATACTGTAAAGTGAATTGACTATGTTTTGTGGAGAAACGTGGCAGCCAATTGCGCACAGCAGCGTCCCACAAACAGTCGTGGATTGTGTGACCATATTATTGTTATTATTTTTGAAAGGATTGTTACCCCCGGAAATCAATCCACCAATTGACTAACAAGCGGGTTCCTACTCACTGCGAGGTAAGCAGAGGAGTGAGTGTGTGTGGAATAAGGAAACTTTGCCCTGTCCCACCTGGGAATCGAAACCGGTCCTCTTGCTTGCGAGGTGAGTGAGCTAAACACTGAGCTACACTACTCCACGTTTAACCCTCTGGAGATTTTTTTTTGTGTAGCAGCGAGTCCCACAGTATTACCTGCCTGTCTCCCTTTTTTCTGCACCTTCTCAGTGGGTTCATTTCTGCACAGTGCTTTGTGGCACGGGTGGGGGTGGGGGTGGGGGGAGGTGGGGGGGGAGAGAAAAGAGATGGCGTGGAATTGATGGTGACTCTCTAAAATGTGGCATATGCTGTGGGATCCGCGGTTGCTGCTGAGAAGCATCCGGAAAGCTTGTTACGATCCCGCAGGGCATTTGTTTGTCATTCCCTGCGACGACGTCCTGATAAATTCAGAAATAAGAAGCTAGTCAATTTAATTTGAAATTTGTGGAGTCCTGTAGCTCAGTGGTTAGAGCACTCGCTTTGCAAGTGAGAGACCTGAGTTCAATTCCAGGCAGAGGGCGAAACCTCGGGCGAGTTTCCTTACTCCACACAGAGCCTAATAATAATCCTCCAAAACCAAAAACAATAATAAATTGGTCATTTTCAATCCACGACTGTTTGTGGGACATTGCTGTGCGCAATTGGCCGCCGCGTTCGCCCACAAATATACAGTCAATTCACTTTGCAGTGTGTTCTGTGAAGCGCTTTGGGACGTCCTCCCGACGTGAAAAGCGCTATATCAAATGCAAGGATTATTATTATTATTAGCACAATAATTTAGTACGTAGCTCTTTCAAAGAGCAGACACAGGCACGATGGGCCGAATGGCCTCCTGTGCTGCAAGATTTTATGAATTATTTTTTGAAGGGATGATTGCCCCCCGGAAAGCGATCCGCCAATCAACTAAAAAGCGGGCTTCTGCTTTCTGCTAGGTACATAGAGGCGCGCGCTCGTGCGTGTGTGCGTGTGTGTAGTAAGGAAACTTGCTGAAGGTTTCACCCTGACCCGCCCGGCTCAGCCTCTCCACACGTGCGGTCGTGTGTGTTTTGTTGCCAGTCAGAGACATTCCGTCATTGTGTGCAGTCTCCTCGGCTGCCACAGCCTCACACTGCTGTTTCCAGGGAGATCAGAGCAGTGTCCTCATCCTGCTTGCCCTCCCCTCCCCTCCCCTCCCTCACAAAGGATGCTTCTCTTCCTAAAGCAATCTGATTTATGCGCACACACACATGCAATCCTCCAGGGAGCAGAAGCACGACTCTACTTGAGAAAAGCCTTGCCAGGCTCAGTCCTCGCTCAGGGAAGCGAGGGGAGGAGGGGGAGAAGAGGAAAGCCGCAGAAATCTTTAGCTTTGATGTGCAATGATGAATATCGACCTTCAATGCTGTGCCACTACATTTTAAAACTATCTTGTCAGGCGCGACCATATCTAAGAGTGCTGTTGTCAAAAAAAACATGGCATCTATAATGCAACCAGCGTTTCTATTATAGATATTCTGCAGTGTCTCAATTTTTGTATTTATATCTATTTTTCTCTCCAAAATAAAATCCTCCCCTGAAGTTGAACATGTTTCTGCATGGCTTCGGGTTACTGAATATTCCCCTTGTTACACAGATCTAAAGAACCTTAGTCATTATTTTTACATGAAAATGGTATTGAAATGATAATAATAATCCTTGCATTTGATACAGCACCTTATCACATCTTCTAGATGTCTCAAAGGTTTCACTGAATATACTGTCAATTGAATTTACTGTGTATTTTGTGGGTGAAATGCAGCAGCCAATTGCGCACAGCAGTGTCCCACAAACAGTCGTGGATTGAGTGATCAAATTATTATTTTTTTGTGAAGGGATTATTAACCTCGGCAAGAGATCCGCCAATCGATTAACAAGCACGTTCCTACTTACTGCTAGGTAAACGGAGGTATGTGGAGTAAATAAACTTGCCCAAGATTTCTCCCAGACCAGGAATCGAACCTGGGTCCTCACTTGCAAGGCAAGTGCTCTAACCGCTACACTACAGGACTCCACATGCGAATGAGAACTACCTTTGAACTCCTTCGGTTTGCAGATAGCAGGTCTGCAGCAGATGCCTCTGAATTTTTGATGAAGGCAGCGTTGTGTGGTTTTTTGATATTCAGAAGAGCGCTCAGCATATAAGGGCCCCTTATGAATGTTTTAGAAGCTGTAAGTATGATCCTTATAATGCCTAAAGCTGTCATCCTTCACTGATGCTTCGTAATAAGCTGTACGTCAGCACATAGCTCAGTAGACATGACACACACACACACACACACACACGAGGGCTAGGGCGGGTGGTGCAGTGTTATAGCATTCAAGAAATAAAAGAATGGGGCTCTGTCTCTACAGTATTCTGATATTGGCTGTGCCCCTCACATTGATGTCTGATATAAGGAACATAGGATGTGATTAGGCACTATAAAATATAATAATCCTTGCATTTGCCTTATCACGACTTTGAGACGTCTCAAAACGCTTCGCAGAATATACCGTAAAGTGTAGCGACTGTGTGTTTTGTGGGCGAAATGCGGCAGCCAATTGCACACAGCAGTGCCCCTGGATTGAGTGACTAATTTATCATTGTTAAAAGGTGTAAGCCATAGGGGCTGATGCACTTCCTCACGCCCAACTGTCTAGTCTGTAACTGTCTCATCACAGACTCAGTGAGTTGCCAAGGAGCACAGTGAGCGAGGACTTGGTATGGCATGATAAATATTTATCAGGAGCACAAACCCACATGCCCTCAACAGCCTAATCTAATTACAAGATGGTGATTATGTTCTTAGCTGTACAGGGGGTCATGAGAGTAAAAAAAAAATCCCTTAAAGGCACTATTGATTTCTTAGAAAATATGACTTAACCTTTCTTTCAGTGGGATTGTCAGGCAATACAGGAGGAGGCCATGTGGCCCGGCTAACCTCTCCCGTGCCAGAGTATCCACTGGAGCTAACTACTCCAACTTCTTTCCTCGTTGTGTCTGCTGGTGCTCGCTCCCCTCCTGGAAACCCATCACCGTGCTTCAGCATCCAAACCAGAGTGTTTCATATAAGAGATAACAATCCCTCCAAAAATAGAAAAAGAATAATAATTTGGTCACCCAATCCACGACTGTTTGTGGGACAATGTTGTGCGCAATCGGCTGCCTCTTTTCGCCCACAAGATACAGTCACTACACTTTACAGTGTTTTCTGTGAAGCGCTTTGAGATGTTTCAATGACGCCTTATCAACTTCAAAGATTATTATTATCTGTGAGTGGGACACAGTGGTGGGATCTGATATCCTTCACAGTCTGTTTTTATGGACATAAAACATCCTGGTATAATGGGTTCACCTTGTACTTCTTTTCAGCTCTGGAAGCAGCTTAGTTTCATCTTTGACAGCCACATTGAAGCGTTCAGCTGCACTATAGCATTGTGAACATCGTGTGTGAGAAGGATTTGAAGGAAACTGCTTATAAATGTTGGATTGTCAGAGAATGCCTTCCTTCGCAGTTAGACCAAGTTGCTGGCTGGCTGTGCTTTCAGCTGGACGTTAAAGATCCAGTTACCTCAGAAACGAGAGGGAGTTTCTCCCTATGTCCTGGCCAGCAATCCTCTAGATTAATTGGAAATTCATCTTGCGTCTGTTTGTGGGATCTTGCTGTGCATAAATGGCGTTTACTAAAAACAATAATTACCGTGAAGTGTTCTGAGATGTTTTGACATGGTGAGACTCTGTAAAAATGTAGGTTCTTTTTTTTCTTTCATGCTACATGAAACAGTCAGTGGAGTCAGTGAGGGAGACAGCAGCCATTTCATTATAATACTAACGTTTGCATTTAATATATCACCTTATCCTGGCTTCGAGGCGTCTTAAAGCCCTTCACAGAACTGGTACCCCTCACCTGCCTCACACCTCACACCCCTCCTGGCGAGTGACTGAAAGAAAGACAGCGCAGGGTTGCAAAGAGGAAGAATGTTCTGAAAAGACCATAAATTTACATTTTCAATGTCTGATATAAATAGATTAGTGTTGCCAGCAGCAAAATGTTATTGTTGTGTGCGCAACTGAGGATAACTTGTTGATAGACTCATCGCTTGCGAGCTAGCATCGCGTCTCCTCCACCCACACACATTGCGGTGTGCCGCTTGCTTCATTTCGAGGTCATGCCTCTATTAACATGAGAACATCTAGTGGATTCCTGTAGTTCAGTGGTTAGAGCGCTCGCCTTGCAATTGAGAGGACCTGGGTTCGACTTCTGGGTGGGCCTAAACCTTAGGCAAATTTCCTTACTCCACGCACGCGCCTCTGTTTACTTTGCAGTAAATAGGAACCCGCTTGTTTGTGGTTTGGCGGATTGCTTTTACAGGGGGATAATAATCCCTTAAAAAAAAATTGTGGGTCGCTGCTGTGCGCAATTGGCTGCCGTGTTTCACTCACAAAGTATACAGTCAAAGACGTGATAATGCGCAATATCAAATGCAAGGATTGTTGTTATACTAACATGAGAATATCTAGTGTGCGAGGAGGCTAACTGCGAGGCACAGTGGTAGCTGGAGGTTACAGAAACACATTTGTGCATTGTGTGGGGGGGAGGGGGACAGGATTGTTTTGGTAGTTGTTTCCGTAGCGTGTGTCAGCCTCAGAAAGCAGCAGATGGCGATGAGTGATAAATGCGTGAAATCAGCCAGAGAAACCTATGGGCTAATTGCTTTAGTAAGAGCTGCTGCTATCTCTGATCGGAATAGAGCAGTGGTGTCTGTTCAGAGTTACAATGGTAACTCGATAACCAGCACCTCTTTCCTTCAATGTAGGAAGTCCTGTAGCGTAGTGGTTAGAGCACTCGCCTCACAAGGGAGAGGACTTGGGTTTGATTCCTAGGCAAGTTTCCCTCCTCTACACACACGGCTCTGTTTACCAGCAGTACGTAGGAACCCGCGTGTTAGTCGATTGGCGGATCACTTTCTGGGGGGGTAATAATCCTCCTGTAACTGTATGTTTGTGGGACACTGCTCTGCGCCACTGGCTGCCGTGTTTCTCGCTACAAAATATACAGTTACTACACTTTAAAGTGCATTCTGTGAAGCTTAGGGTTATGATAAGCCCTCCAGGCTTCCCCTCGTGAAGGGCGCTGTATAAGTGCAAGTTGTTGTTGTTATATCAAATGCAAGGATTATTGTTATTATTCTAGAACATGACGGTGCTCGTGCCCAGGTCTGGTTCCAACCCAATCAGCTGAGTTGTGAGTGGGCTGAATGGTCCTGTTAGTGTTTGTAATGGTGCGGCTCAGGGTAATACTGTCAGGCACTGGCTCCAGCAGCTTTGACATTGCGAGCCAGAAGCACGAGAATCAGCCAAACAGCCATCAGCAGAGCAAAGTGTTTGAAACAATTGCGGAAATCTCGCTGCTCCATCTGTGCCTGGTTTGCTCCGAAGCCATTCTTAAACCTTCGACCTGCTCACTCCCCAACCCACTACCTGCCGCTTCTGCTCGACTGGCTCCGGCCTCTGCTTGTCCCTCGTAACCCTCCGGTCCACTGCCGGTCGCCGTGCTTTCAGCCGCTACGCTCCGAATCTCTGGAACACTCTCCCTCAATCCCTCCGCCTTGCCCCTCCCTTCCCCATCTTCAGGTCGCGCCTGAAGACCTTCCTCGTCTAACTTCTCAAAGTGCTTCACGGGACTTTGCTGTGAAATGTAGTGACTATGTTCACAGGCGAATTGGCAACTGTTTTGTATACAGCAATGTCTCCCAAACATTGTGTACAGCAATGACCCACTAATAGCCATGAAGTGAGTGACCAACCCTATTTGGGGATTGTTGTCCAGGAGATCAAGATAAACTCCCTTTGTTTGTCCAAACATACCTACCTTCTTGTTCTCCATGTTTTGTGAATTTACCCATCTCTGATGAATGGAATCAGTTCTGCACTGAAATCCGTGGGTGGGATTTCATTGTGGTGTGAATGTATATTTTATCACGTCTTGAATCAAACTTTTTTCCTGTCAGCTGCTCATAAATTTACTCAAAATGTTCAGTGGCTGTATTGTGAAGAGTGCTTCCAATATCAAATCCTTCTTTCCACTGTAAGCATGGCGGTTCGTGATCGAGTTCCTCAAAACATTCTGTTAGTTTTTTCTTTTTGACCAGCCGGGTGTCTGACACATGTGGAAACCCATCCCCGTGCTTAAGAGTCTCCAAACCAAATTGAGAATTCCATGCGTCCCACCTACACATGGAAATCCCAGAGTTGTTGGAATGGAATGCGCTCTCTCTCTCTCTCTCCCTGGAGGGACGCATCCTGCTTACCTAATTCCAGAGGCGTATGTTGGCAAGAGCTTGGGGGTAAGCCCAGAGTGTGCTTTGGGGTAACTGTTGGAGCCTAACCAGCTAAACCCACGTAGCTTCCCATTGAGACCACTGTCTAGCAAGCTTTCCCGCTGCTGGTCCGGCTAGGACCACCCTACCCGTTAGGGCTTTGGCTTGCAGGGTTATGTAAAGCTTCAGTGCTGCGTTTCTGTGAAGTTTTGTAAATTGGGTTTTGTACCTTGACTATAAATTGGTCGAGGCCGTGGCTTTGATCTGTGGTGGCACCGAGCTTTGAGATCTGAATTAAATGTTGTGGAACTTTGCCATTGATTGACACCTGGTGAAGTTTTATTATTCCGTGTATTGATGTTGTAAGATTTCCACAAGCCGGTCGGTAGCTCAGCCAAAGATTCATTGGCGATGTCTCATTTTTCAGGAATGATTCAAAAATCTGATGCCAAATAAACCACATTATACACTGCCTTTAATGTCAATGGGAATCTCTGGGACTTGTGCTACCTCCTCTGGTTCCACTCATAAGGCAGCCTCAGGCTATGTAGTCACTTTGCTTCTACTTAACTTTGAAATACCAATTGTGACAGAAGGGTCGGTCTTTTACAATACTCTTGGCACCTCGTGTTGAGATCTGAACTGAAAGGTTGCAAACAATGACCCCATGTCCCCTGGCGTAGTGGTTAGAGTGTTCGCCTCGCAACCGAGAGGATCCTGCTGATTCCTGGGCAGGGAGAAACCTTACGCTAGTTTCCTTACTCCACACACATGCCTCTGTTTATCTCGCAGTAAGTAGGAAACTGTTTGTTAATTGATTGGCAGATCACTTTCTTGGGATAATAATCCCTCTTATACAACAAAAATTTGGTCATTAAATCCAGAAATGTTTCTGGGACGCTGCTGTGCACAATTGTCTGCCACGTTTCGTCCACAAAATGTGCAGTCAATCCACTTTACAGTATATTTTGTGAAGCGCTTTGAGATGTCTCAACGATGTGATGAGACGCTGTATTAAATGCAAGGATTATTAATAAGATCTCCCAGAACTGGCATGGGTTTCTGGATCTTGCTGCCAATCAACACAGGGAGAAATTGTTTCCATAAGAAAGGCTGGCTCTTAAGTTATCTACAGCCAAGTCCAGATGGCAGCAGCCTGGCAGGGATACAGAGGTACCCAGATCGAGTGATCCAGCCAAACCCTGTTGTGGAGACGTGGAATGACAGCCTAGACTTCCAGAGGAAGAAGACAGTCATAAAATGTGACCGGCTGCACAGAAATCAGTCATTTGGTTCATCAAAGTCTTCCCTAGTGTGTTTTTGCCAAATGAAGCACCAATGTAAATTCTCACCAAGAATCTGATTGCCACAGGAACGAGGAGTGAGAAAGAATTATCTATTCCAAACACTCTGTGTCTCTAACCTCCCCTCTCATCCTCTGTGTGATTCGCTTCAGTTTGTGTCTTTTTATTCCTAACTCGTCCTCCAAAGGGAATAAGTCTTGATTCTTTTAAACATCCCAATTAATTCTATATCTATAGCTCTACAGCTCACTGGGCAATTGTTCCACATGTGTGTGGCCGACTGTGTGATGGTAAAAACACACATCCTGTATGTCCTCTGCAGTCAGCCCCTCTCCCCGATTTACTGCCTACTTTTAATTAGAGCAATGACCCACTAATTGCTCTATCGGGTCATTGCTCACCCAATGACCCACTGGGTTACCTGCCTTGAAGGACAATCCAAGGCCTTGTCAGGACTGGGCAAAGCTAAAGCAAAGTGACCTACATTCACTGGTAGAGACGCACTGAAACAGTGGGCAGGTTACTGTAAAATTCCTGCTGAGATCTCAAGTTAGTGTGCGTCTTCAGCAACATCGAGTCCTGAAGTGAAGGTAATAAAATAAATTGTAGCTGTTAAAAGGAGATGGGATTAGAGGGCAGGGAGGCAGTTCTCTCTCCTCACCCTGGATCCCACGCACGTCAGGATGTCAATGCTGAAGACAAGAGAAATTGTGGCCTTTTTCACCAGAGCAGAGACAGTTCAGGGCTGATCTGATAATGGACTTCAGGACGATAGAGGGTTATAAGAGGGGACACAGTGAGGAAATCATTGCAAACTCCCCCCCCCACCACGCCCCTGCTGTAAAGCCACAGAAACTAGGCTGTTCCTACTGCCATATGGTGGAGTGTCAGCCTGGGCTGGGAGTGAGCTCAGGGCTGGGAGTGAGTCAGTAACCTGTCACCAAATGACCCACAGGCCACGGATCCATCCACTGAGCCAAGATCTCATTAGCACAATCTTTGCTAACGAGGTCTATCTGTGTCTTCGCTTTATGACTGTGTAACACATGGTTTATTCGTTGTCAACGAGGATGTTACTTAGCTCAGTTTATTCACGACGTGTTCTGCGGCGGGAAATGTAACTGGCATTCCCACAAAAACTATTAACATACAATTTAGAGGCGATCATAAACCAAGACTTAAGCATTTATAGCGTAGCGAGAATCTACCCCGCGTCCTCACACTTGTGAGGCGAATGCTCTCATCACTGAGCTACAGGACTTCACGCAATGAGTTGTTGGAGTGAGTGACACTGAAAAGAAAGTTATTAATGTGACTCGAGTTGGATGTAGCAAATCTTTTATTTGAAGATTGATGGGCTGAGGAGGGTGAGGGGGAACCTTTCATGTTTGACCAGTCTGCAGAGATACACCATCAGATCTGTAATGGTTCATATTATAATAATATGGATGCTGCGTTTCATGTAAATCTGAACGTCTCGTGTTTCTGAGATGGCAGACGTGACCTTTTCACGGTGTTAAGGTTTGGTACAGAAATGCTCTGTCATCACAAGTGATGGTGTCTGTTTACAGTTATTGCTATGTAATGCACACGATGTTATATCCCTGTTGTTGTATAATAATAATCCTTGCGTTTGATACAGCGCCTCATCACGTCTTCCAAGACGTCTCAAAGCGCTTCACAGAATATACTGTGGAGTGTAGTGACTGTATGTTTTGTGAGTGAAACCCACTAGCTGATTGCGCCCAGCAGTGTCCCACAAACAGTTGTGGATTGAGCCAACAAATTTGATGGACTTGACTGGAGCTTTCAGAAGGGAATTGGATAGGTACTTGAAAAGGAAAAATGTGGAGTGTAGTTGGTGGCTCTTTCAAAGAGCCGGAAACAGGCACAATTGGCCAAATGGCCTCCTTCTGTGCTGTGAGATACTATGATTGTTGGCATTGCTTATCCCTTTCCTTCTCCCCAAGCGCTTACGCTTCCTGCAACAGAGAAGAGGCAGCAGGTGACCTGATACCAAGCCTGGAGCGTTGTTGTTAAAGCTTACAGCTGGCTAGAAGATGCAGTAAAGAAACCTTTTAATGATGGTTCCGTGTGAAGTTGTATAATGGAGCCTTTTCTCACTCTATTTACACAGTGTCAGTAGAGCTTCCTTCCTGGTGAGGTTGCTACTGGAGATGATTGCTAAAGGTTTACTTCACAGCTACCAATATATGGTGCTATCCTCGGTGCTGCCTTCACGTGGAGTCTTAGATGCTTAGTCTGTAGTTGATGTAGTTCGATTCACTTTACACTATATTCTGTGAAGAGCTTTGAGACGTCTGGAAGATGAGATAAGGTGCTATGTCAGATGCAAGGATTATTATTATTACTTCATGTTTAACCTGTAACCTGTAGATTATTGGTATATTTTGTGGACAAATCGCAGCAGTCAGTTGCGCACAGAAATGTCCTACAAACAGCCTGTTTGTTTTGCTCCTTGAGAACAGATGTGCAAAGCCAAACTTGCTGATGCTGGATTTCTGAACTCAAACCCTGAAATGTCACTTCTTGTTAACACAAAAAAAAACAAATCGAGTTGTGAATAGAATTATGATCAGCTTCTACATCCTTTGCCTTTGTCTGTCTGTCGATTGTGTGAAGATTATTGGTTGAATAATGACATCTGTGCTCCCTGGAGGCATTGGCTTGGTGGAGTTCCTGAGGTCAACAGTGTGGAGGAGAATTAACAGCCGTGGAGTCATTGATTCCCAGGGTTTCTGAGCCATTTGCCATATTAAAATTGTGTTAATTCATCTTAATCTTAGCGTCAGGCTAGGTGACTCTGCTGCTAATTCTGCCAAGGACATTATTTGTGTTCATTGTTCAACTCCGAGCCACAAGATCAATGGTGATTAAGTTCTGTTGAAGTCGATCATCACTGTATCTCTAGGAACTCTGTCACTCTCTCCCTCAATCCCTCCATGTTGCCCCCTCCCTCACTCCCTCCCCACTTTCAAATCCCCCTAAAGACCTTCCTTTTTGATTGTGCTTACAGTCACCTCCCCCCTCCCTCTGGCTCAGGGTCAGAAGGGGGCTGTGTAAATGCAAGTTGTTGAATCTCATGGTTAACTTTACTATTTGCTCCTGATGATAAGGTTTTGAAAAGTATTTTCATGCCCTCACACACAGCCAAATATTTTATAAGATGAACTGGACACAGTACAGAAATCAGCCGTTTGACCCTTGAAACGTGCACTGGTGTTTTCTCCATATTCACCCCTCTGGTAACATGGGGGGATTGCCTCAGATAGAGGCAGCTTGCTTCTGGTCAGCAGGTTGTGGGCTCCACATTGGATCCAACGTAATGTTACTAGACTCGACAAACATTGTCTGAAGAGCTTTGAGAGGTTTTGCCATTAGATTTGCATTTAAGTGCAAATGATATCTTGGGATACAGTAAATAGTCTGGGACATGACATGTGCATGCGACTGTAATATAAAATTTCGCCCGAAAAATATACAATCAATTTACTTTACAGTATAGTCTGTGAAGCGCTTTGAGATGCCTCGAAGATATGATAAGGTGCTGTATCCTATTGTATCCTATTATTATTTATATAGCGCGGAATAGGAGCTCTGTGCAATATTGATGTTCTTTTTTCAAAAAAGGTTGCTCTATTCCAGTGGTTAATCATATTTACCAGCAAATAACAGCTGCTGACAGAATCTCTAAACACGGACAGTCAGTGTATAAGTTAATAGACCATGTCTATCATCCCTCTTAAATATTACGGCACATCTTGGCACACTCTAAATATGGTTGTGTTCAGCTCATTGACAAAATGCCATCAGTTCTGTGAGCAATGAGGGTGTGTATTGTGCATTCATAACTTGAAATGTCACTGCTAGCTTTACTTTTTTTTCCAATATACCATATTATTTTTTTTGATAGGTTGCCTTCAACCCTGTGAATATGTCAAGTAAAACCTAGGGTATAATCCCTCATTTCTGTGTTGGTTGTTTCTATTAAGGCATGTTTCCAGGAGACTGGACCCTTTATGTGGAGATCTGTAGCGTATTGGTCAGAGCACTCGCCTCGCGATAGTTTGTGGGTGAAATGAGGCAGCCTATTGCGCATAGCAGTGTCCCACAAACGGTCGTGGATTGAGTGACAAAATTATTTATTGTTTGAAGGGATTATTGCCCCCGGAGAGCAATCCGACAATCGACAAACAACCAGGGTTTCTACTTACTGCCGGTACACAGACGCGTGTGTGGAGTAGGGAAAGTTGCCTAAGTTTTCGCCCCATTCGGGAAGAGAAACCGGTTCCTCTCGCTTGCGAGGTGGGCGCACACAATGCCATTTCTCTGTCAGACATTCTGCTCTGCGTGAATTCCAATTATCTACAGCTCGTGGCTGACAAAATAATGCTCTCGTACTTGGCCTCATTAACACCTCCCGGCCTCAGGCACTGACCACATGCATCTGCATTGCTGGCAACGGCCCACATCACACCTCAGTGTGGAATATAGGTGTTGCTCAGCACATAGTTTTCCTTCCCCCTCCTCTGGCTGCTGATTGCCAGATGTGAATTATCATCACTTTCCATTGATGTGAGTGATCTTTTATCTGTGTTTGGTTTAATGGTTCTATGTTTGAATTATTCCTCTGCTTTGAAGAGCTTTATTTTTAACTGTGAATAAAGCCACCTACTGGGCTGCACTGCACTGCCTCATTGCCACTAGGACTCATAGGGTGCCTGTCTGGACTAGAAATTGAAGGCAAGGCTGCAGTATAATAATAATAATCCTTGCATTTGATATAGCGCCTTATCATGTCTTGGAGACGGCTCAAATTGCTTCACAGACTATACTGTAAAGTGAGTTGATTGTACATTTTGTGGGCGAAATGCAGCAGTCAATTGCGCACAGCAGTGTCCCTCAAACAGTTGTGGATTGAGTTACCATATTATTTTTTTTGAAGGGATTATTCCCCCCAGAAAAGCGATCCGCCAATCGACTAACAAGAGGGTTCCTACTTACTGCTAGGTAAATAGAGGAGTGTGTGTGGAGTAAGGAAAGTTGCCTAAGGTTTTGCCCTGCCCGACTGGGAATCGAGCCTACGACCTCTCGCTTGTGAGGCGAACGCTCTATCCAATACTCTGCGGGACTCCACAAAGTAATTAATGTGGAGATGAGCAGTGTGTGAACAGGTGTTTATGTGCCACCAATGTCAAATAAACCATTGGTAAATATGTACATTGAGCCATTTTGCATTACTAACCGAAGACTGTTCAAACATGTACACAAATGTGTCCTTTCTGGGTTTACACAAATGATCCATTAAGAACATAAGAACTTGCGCGACGAAAGAAGACATCGAGTTCTCCTTCCACCATCCTGGCAGTTGCTTGACATGCTGTGTTCCAGACTATATACTGTATTCCCAGATATTATTTTCTAACAGAAATCTATCTAATTTGTTCTTGAAACAAACAACACTTTCTGGTTCCACCGTCTGTCTGTCTCCCTAGGGAGCCTGTTCTGTTCAATACATTCACTACTCGCTCACTGAAGTAGTGCTTCCGCAGATTTGTTCTGAATTTATCTCCGTTCAATCGCAGGCCGTGTCCTCTGGTTCTATTGTTCAGTACAAGATAAAACAGCTTACCATGGTCCACATTATCTCGTCCATTCAGAATCTTAAAACGGTAATTCTATCGCCCCTCAACCTTCTCTTCTCCAGAGTGAACATTGCGAAGATCCTGGAGCTCTCCGTAAGGGAGGGAAGAATGGAAGCTCATAATGCGATTCTGGTCTGTGTTTGTCAGCAAGTCCAGCAAACTGCTGAGCTGCCTGCTATCTCTGTACTTCTTAATTTTTCACCAGCTGCCCAGGGATTAGCAGAGCAGCTAAGATTGCTGACCATAGAGGAACGGGCTCTCTTAGTTACTGAGCTGGCGTTATAGTAATCGGCACCCATTACCAACCGTGTGAGGCAGACATGCCAGCCCGAATGATTTCCACTGTCTGTCCTTGGAGCTGAGCTCATTGATCTCGCTTCTGACAGAGAATGAGGGGGAACTAATACAGTACCTGAATTCTCTCTCTCTCCCCTCTCCCCCTCTCGTACCCTCCGCTCCACCATCGGCAGTCTCGCTTTCAGCCACTACACCCTAAAGCTTTGGAACACTCTCCCTCTAACCCTCTGCCTTGCCCCCTCCCTTTCCATCTTCAGGTTGTGTCTGAAGTCCGTCCTCTTCGACCATCCCTACGGTCACCTCCCCCCAACTCGGCATCATGCTCCGCCACTGTCAAGCGCTCTGGAACCCTACCCTGTGTGAGGGGCGCTGTGTAATTGAAAGTTATAATAATAATCCTTGCACTTGGACGTCTCAAAGTGCTGCACAGGATACAATGTAAAGTGTAGTGACTACATTTTGAGGGCGAGGTTGTTGCAAGAATTGGTTTGATTTTACTTTCTTAATACGTCTGTAAATTGGACATGGTTAACGTTGGTTTATCGTTGATTGTGTTTAGGTTTTCCGGAGCGGGGAAGGAATGGGAATCCGACTGGACAGCGCCTCAGCTTTCCAGGGAGCAATGATCTCCCCACATTACGACTCTCTACTGGTGAAGGTGATCGCTCACGGCAAGGACCACCCCACGGCAGCCACCAAGATGAGCCGAGCTCTGGCCGAGTTCCGAATCCGAGGGGTCAAGGTGAGCACCTGGGATTGGGGAGGAGAGTGGAGTGAAGTCATAACAGTTGTTAATTGGTGAACAATGTGCTGTGTCCTGTGACCCTCCTCTTTGACCGGTCACCCTCCCACCCCCACCCTCCGTGCCTTCCACCTCTCCTGATCCCAACCCCCAGCTCGAGTCCAAATCCCTGCCTCTCCAGCGCCTTGGGACGTCCTCCTGATGTGAAAGGCGCTGTGTAAATGCCATTTGTTTGTTTGTTGGTTGGTTTTCATTGAGATATTGACCGGAGTCACCCTGCTTCTGGGAATAGTCTGTCGAATACTAATGTGCTTATCTGGAGTCTGCCCTATTGATGGACATTTCCTTAGATTGGTATTGACTTTGCTGGGTTTACTGGGAGCAGATTCTGTGTGTGTGTGGTTTGGAGCACAGCTGGGCCCTGCGTTCATGTTTAATGGAAAAAGTGCTGAATGTCGCATTCAAATTCAGAACTAAATCCCGAGTGTTTGATGCCAATGTATTTGTGATTCTATAGGTTTGCTTTTTTAAAAAAGTAAGGAAATGGCGTAAGTGAAAATAGAGAGAATGATATTGTTTACTGGGGAGGTGGAGGGAAATATCAGACAGCTCTGTGGTTAATGTTGGCTGGTGACAGGTAATGCTTTATTTGGAAACAAGAAGTCTGCTTGTGTGGGTAGGGTAGAAAGATACTAATCCACAAAGGGACCTGATCGACAAGGAGTTATGTATAGTCCTTGTCTGTATTAACTTGTTGGGTAGCAGTGTGACAGTGACTAACCTTGTGGGTGTTGCCTTCGGGTGTGGAGATCTGAATTCAGAAAGATCCGATTTAGTGGTGTGGCGCGTGTTTGCGAGAGTGTCAGTGGGTCAGTCGATGATCATAGCAAAACGAGTCTCAAAGGGGGAAGAGAAATGTTCTACTTATCTGATGCCTTTTTTTGCTGCATTGCATAATGTGCCGGGAGCAATGTACTGGAGTTATTTGCATAAATTTCTCTATTTTGCATGAAATCCTAAAAAGTACGACATTCACTTGATACTTCACTAAATTGCAGCAAATCTGTGAGGAGTCGACTAACGACCGTGATCCTACTTACTGCTAGTTAAACAGAGACGTGAGCGTGGAGTAAGGAAACTTGCCTAAGGTTTCGCCTTGTCCGTTTGGGAATCGAATCCAGGTCCTCTCGCTGGCGGGCGAGTGCTCTCACCACTACGCTACAGGACTCCGCTCCCATAACATCGTGCTTAACTTGAGTTGAGTTTAGCAGAAAGCTATCAGAACATGAAATGCTTTACCCTGAGTAGTTGTTGTGGCTGAGATGATATTTTAAACCCATTTGAGGAGGTGTGAGGACAGAGCAGGGAATTGGGATTACAGCTCCAGTATAATACAGTTGGCACCACCTTAGGCTCAGTGTGCCAAATGGCCTCCGCCTGTTATTTCTATCAATATTTAGTGGGAATTGTACAATTTTGTATTAACAATGGGGTTAAATTTAAATAGAAACTGAGTCAGGGAGTTATTTTCAGCTGGTCTTAATCGGGTAATTATTCAGAGATCTTGGTGCTGGGTGTTTGCCAGGGATAGCGTGAAATAAAAGCAGAAAACCTAAACAAATGGGTGAATTGCCAGCGCTCATCTCAGCAAGCTAATCGAGCAGGCAAACAGTACAGAGCAGCCATCAGCCCCTGGCTCCTTCTCACTAGCACAACTTTACCAACTGGAGTCCTGGAGCTCAGAGGTTAGCACATTCGCTTCACAAGCGAGAGGACCTGGATTCGAATCCCAGGTGGGGTGAAATGTTAGGCAAGTTTTCTTACCCACACACACACACGCCTCAGTTTGCCTAGGTATTAAGGATTCAACCTGCTCCTGGAAGCATCTTCACCTACAAAGCCAACAGAGATCTGTGGCCTAAACATTCAGCACAGAGTTACTTACCACTGACCTGAAGTATGAACCATACCAGCTGTGAGAGACAGTGAGGGAAAAAGCTACACTAGGGCCTCAGAGCTAGCCGTCAAACCATGGACATTTGGGGAAAGAATTACAAACTTGTATGCACATTTTTAGGTTGTTATAAGTCATTAGAGTTTTGCTCTGGCGGTTTGATATCCCTCGAGCTCCTTGATGAAATTATTACCTTCCCATTTCTCCCCAGGCATCCATTATTCTGTGTGTAATCACTGCACGGCATAACAGCCTCTCTCGGTGCAATCTCTCCTTGGAATATTCATTATTCTCCAAGGAGGGATTGTGTGGTTTGGGTTAGGGTTTTATAAAGCCTGCTGAAAATAAAATTAACTAAGTGGAAGAAGTGTTGATTTTCATTTTGCCGTGAAAACCTTTTAAAGACTGAAATCTTAACGCTAAAGTATTTGGACTCGTGCAGCGAGGTGGTTAGAGCCCTTGCCTCGCAAGCGAGAGGACCTCAGGTTGATTCCCAGTCTGGTGGGGCGAAACTGTAGGCAAGTTTCTTTACTCCGTGCCTCTGTTTGCCTAGCAGTACGTAGAAACCCTCTTGTTAGTCGATTGGCGGATCGCTTTCCCGGGGTAATAACCCCTTCCAAAAAATAAATAAATAATAATAGTAATTTGGTCACTCAATCCACGACTGTTTGTGGGACGCTGCTGTGCGCAATTGGCTGCCGCCTTTCACCCACAAAATATACGGTGAATTCGCTTTTCAGTATATTTTGTGAAGCGCTTTGAGACGTCTCGAAGATAAGGTGCGAGATCAAATGCTTGGATTATTATTATTCTCTATTCCCATTTCTCTATCTCATTTCTCCTATCATGTTTGTGCTGGTGCTCACTCAAGCTACGTGCTCTAATCCCTTTCCCCAGTTATTTCTCAATACCCTGTAATATTATTTATCCTTAGAGATATTCCTCTATGTGAAAGGTACTCCATAAATACAAGATGCTGTTGTGAGCATGTTCTGTGACACAGTGGGATGGAGTTCTGTCTTGCATCACAGCACCGCTTAAATATGTTTATTCGAGTTGTGAAAGCAGTTCATTCATATTGAACAGGTACATACACTTTCCAGAGTACCCGTCCAGATGGATTACAGTTGATATAAAAAGCTGCATGCTTAATTTACTGTATTACAAGACTGAAGGATAATGAAGGATAGCTTCAATGACACCGCACACACACACACATTCTCTTTTCTCTCTCTCTTTCTCTCTCTTTCCCTCTCTCTCTGTCTCTCTGTGATGCAGCCTTGAGACGTGATTTGAGGGAAAGAAAATGGGGTGTTAAACATAGGCTATGCTAAGGGGTGGTGGGGGGTGTATAATAATAATCCTTGTGTTTGATACCGCGCTGATATCTTCAGGACATCTCAAAGCGCTTCACAGGATATATTATAGTGAATTGATTGTATATTTTGTGAGTGAAAAGCGGCAGTCAATTGCGCACAGCATTGTCCCACAAACAGCGAGTGACCAGATTATTATATATATTATTTTGAACGTTTTATTGTCCCCAGAAAGCAATCAGTCATCCACTGACAAGCGGGTTCCTACTTACTGCTCGGTAAACAGAGGAGTGTGTGGAGTAAGGAAACTTGCCTAAGGTTTGGGCTGACCCGCCCGGGAATCGAACCCAGGTCCTCTCGCTTGCAAGGCAAGTGCTCTAACCACTGAGCTACACCACAGGCCTCCACGAAAGTGGAAGGAGAGAACAAATGACAAATGTAGCTTTATCAAGGGAGAGTTTTGTTTCAGGTTTCAAGGAAATGGATGAAGCCTGAATGATTTTTTTTGCTTGAAGCCATCGACAGCATAATTTCATCATCTGTGGGGCATAACAGCTTTAACTTCCTCTTACACATGATCCCACAGGACTCCACGTAGCTCAGTAATCAATACGTCAGCCAGCATTGTGCCACGCTCAGTGAGTGATGGCAGGGAAAAGGTTAAGGCACTGACTTATTCTTTGGCTCTGTCACAGAAAGGTTGTTCAGATGCTGTCTTCTTTCAGCATCTCTGCTGCCCTTGGTCCTGTTGTGCTGGAGATTAGCTTAAGACCAAAAGATGTGTTAGAGAGAGTCTTGTCTGTCGTGCCGTGATTCGTATTGAGTGGACGCGTTGCACAGACGAATTGTGGAGTCCTGCAGTGTAGTGATCAGGGGGCTTGTATCGCATGTGAGAGGACGTGGGTTTGATTCCCGGGCGGGGAGAGCACCTCCATATAGCCTGATATTTAGCAGTGAGCTCCTCACACTCCCAGGGCAGAAGGGAATTCTGTGGATGGTCCTCGGGAGAAACTAGAGGAGGGAGAGGCATTTCTGCATTAGAGCACGAACCCTGTGAACTAAGAGAAAAAAGAAAAAAGAGAACTTTTCAATTATCTGCTTTTAAGCAAGAAAGCTTCTAGGCCTACAACAATTGCAGACAGTTCTCCTGTTCTCAGTCTATTTCAAAATATAAATTATTGGTCTTGGCTATGAAACCGGCTGCCACTGGATTTGGTCATGTTATTCCTTCTCTCCATGCCCACTGCATCCATGTCTGCAGTCTCTCTTCCCAACCATGTCTGCAGTCTGTCTATGATTACAGTGGTGAGACATCACCTTGTTGACGAGTATCAACAAGATAATAATAATCCCTCCAAAAAACCAAAAAACAATAATAAAAAAAAAATTGGGTCATTTTCAATCTACGACTGTTTGTGGGACATTGCTGTGCGCAATTGGCTGCCGCGTTCGCCCACAAATATACAGTCAATTCACTTTACAGTGTGTTCTGTGAAGCGCTTTGGGACGTCCTCCCGACGTGAAAAGCGCTATATCAAATGCAAGGATTATTATTATTATTATTATATATAAGAGCCTTGGAATGAAGCATAGAGAGTTCTGAACTGTAGAGGGACCAAGGTCTTGAAAGAGGTTGAATGTCTCTCGATAATCTCACGATTAATTAACTGTCTGTTCAGCTCCAGAGTTGCTGCTGCACTTGAGAACTGTTTGTCTACGGCAGGACAGAGAATTCTGCTTCACTGGGTCCTTTATTTTGGGCCAGCCGGGTGTCTGACACACACGGAAACCCATCACCGTGCTTAAAAGTCTCCAAACCAAGCTGAGAATTCCATACATGGAAATCCCAAAGATAGATTGTTGGAATGGAATACACTCTCTGCCTCCCTGGAGGAAGGCATCCCGCTGACCCAATTACAGAGAGTATTAGGCACAGGTTGGCAAGAGCCAAGGCTTAGGGGGAGCCCAGAGTGTATGTTGGGGTAACTGCTGGAATATAACCAACTAAAACCACACATAGCTTGGCCCATTGAGAGCGCTGTCTGGCTAAACTTTCCCACTGCTCGTCCAGCTAGGACCACCTACCCGTGAGGGCTTTGGCTTACAGGAGCTGAGTGGGAGGATTCCCTTCCCACAGTGACTGGTCGACCCTTCCAACTGTGTCCAAAACGCTTTCCGTGTTTGATCGGGAGAAACAGAAGTTCAAATAACGTATTGTGTTTGGGAATCAATTCTGTGAAGACGTGACACCTTCTGTACTGATGCAAAGTGCATTGAATTTGAAATGTCTCGACTTTCCTCAATAGACAAACCTGAGTGATCCGTGTCCCTGAGGTAACAGTCCCATTGTGTCTGAAAGCCTCCCTTTTGACCACTTTATTTAGACTATTTCTAACGGATGGACCTCAGAGTTGGGCATACTACCTCACAGCGAGAATGGGCTACAAAGGAGGATGGTATAAAGGCCAAACACTGACTGCCAGCGCCAAAGATGTCAAGTCTTTCTCTTTGTTTCTAAACAATCCCAAGTCTCACGTTAGAGCAAGTTTGCAAATGTCAAGGCTGACACCGTGAAAGAGAATGTACCACTTCAAAAGCCACAAATTAAATAATAACAACTTGCATTTCTCCGGCGCCTTTGACATGAGCTTAAAATGTATTGAACCGCTTCGCAGAATAAAATTGATTGGAAACTTACCTGAATGATGGCAAGTTCTTCAAAGGAAACTCCTGGGAGAGTTTTTATTTAGACTTTTCATTTTGCGTGGAACAATAACTCCTGTTAGCAGAAGCTTGAACGCACAACTTTCTGACTATACTTTGTGGGCGAAACGCGGCAGCCAATTGCGCACAGCAGTGTCCCACAAACAGTCATGGATTGAGTAACCAAATTGTTGGTTTGTAGGGATTATTACCCCTGGAAAAGCAATCTGCCAATAAACTAACTAACAAGTGGGTTCCTACAGAAGTGTGTGGAGTAAGGAAACTTGCCTAACATTTTTCCCTGCCCGGGAATCAAACCCAAATCCTCTCGCTTGTAGGGCTCTCACCACTACTCTACAGGACTCCACTTGTTCTAGAGTCTATTTGCTTCCAATCGTTGAACTGATCCAGAAATGGATTGAGACTTGAGGCAGAGGGAAGAATCTTACGTTTTGCTGATTGATTTTGAAGTTGTGGAGAACTTTTCTAATTAACCTTGCTTGTCTTATCGAAAGCTTTTACTGCTTTTCATTACCCTTAGGCAGCTTTGCTGCCGACTGATCAGACATAAATGGCTGCTTCCAAATGAATGGATTAATCTATAAGAAACCTTGGGTGGAAAAAGAGATTGACTATTTACATCCAGAAGCTGTGTCAGTGATGATCTATTAGTCATGCATTTTGTAGTTAAATTCAGCCAAACTGTTCTGCAGTTGGGTATTGTGCTGAGCGCAGTGTAATTCGTAGGGTGACTATATTTTGTAAACCAAATCTGGGGACACGTTTTTTTTTAAAATTCCAACAATCTCTCTCTGGGATTTCCAGGTGTGGGTGGGACACATGGAATTCTCAGTTGGGTTTGGAGACCCTTAAGCAACGGGGATGGGTTTCCGCGTGTGTCGGACGCCCGGCCGGCCAGAACAGTTAGACCTGAGACTAGGAGCTCAAAGTCTCAACTTGAGACCTGACTCGGGAGGTGGGAAGGCTACTAACTGAGCCAGGCTGACATGGCTGTGTGTGTGTGTGTAACAACAACAAAATTATTCACCCTCTCTCTGCGCTCCCCACTCCACACGTTCCTTACCCGTGTTAAAATGAGCACTTTGATTTGATCTGGTCCATACTTTTCTCCCAGCAGTGTGAACGCCACCTAATTGGAAGTTGTGTCTTGATAAGATAGCAGCAATTGTGTGAGTGCTTCAGCCTCCAGAGTGAACTAAATTACTTGTCAGCGCTGTGTGGTTTAGAGTGACACACACAGGATGTTCCTGACAGACAGACGAGGCAATTCAGTACCTCTCCTCCTAATAAAGCCACCGCCACTACCACAAACAACGAGTTGCGTTTATGTAGTGCCCTTCACACGAGGTAGCCTCCCGGAGTGCTTGACAGTGGTGCAGTCTGACACTGAGCCGGGGGAGAGGGAGGGGGGGGTGACCGTCAGCATGATCAAAAAGGAAGGTCTTTGGGTGGGATTTGAAAGTGCGGAGGGAGGGGGCGAGGTGGAAGGATTGAGGGAGAGAGTTTCGGGGCGTAGTGGTTGAAGGCACGGCCACCAATGGTAGAGCGGAGGGAGCGAGGGACAAACAGGAGGCCGGAGACGGCCAATGTTGGTAGGATATTTAAATTGGCCGCCAAATTATTGCAAGACTGCATTGTGATCAATACAGTAAGATGAGTGTCTCTAAGCCATCCTGATTTGTTCTTTGATGCTGGTTAAATCCTTTAATTAGCTCAACGCACTGTAAGGGTATCGGTTCCTCTCTATGCAATGATACTGTAGCAGTGTCAGGATCTCGGAGGGAATGATCGCTGAAGGCTGGTTGGGTGAGGGGTGCGAGAGGTGAGAGTGACTAAACTACCACCAATTACAAAGTCTGTACGTCACAGAGACAGCCACTGGGCCCTACTTGTCCCTACTGGTGTTTATACTCCACACGAGTCTTCACCTATACCCATCCCCCTGCCATTCCCTTCTCTTCCCCTTTTCCTCCCCTTGAATGTATCTATAATAATAATAATCCTTTGCATTAGATACAGCGCCTTATCACGACGTCGAGACATGTCAAAGCGCTTCACAGGATATACTATAAAGTGCACTGACTACGTATTTTGTGGGCGAAACCCAGCAGCCAATTACACACAACAGTGTCCCACAAAAGCGGATGGAATGACCAAATTATTATTATTCGTTTATTTTTGGCAATCGACTAACACCCGGGCCCCTAGTTACTGCGAGGTAAATAGAGGTGTGCAGTGTGGAGTAAGGAAACCTGCCTAAGGTTTTGCACTGACCCGGGAATCAAACCCGGGTCCTCTCGCGTGCGAGGCGAGCGATCTAACCAACCACTACGCAACAGGCCTCCGTATACCATCTGATTAAAAATACATCTGATATCTGAAATCAATTTCTTTGTGGAATAGTGTTAAGTCTTCTCTTGAATTTGCTGACCTCGCCGCCACCGTATTCCTGTGTGGCCCATTCCTTATCCTCGCTCACCTCATGTCCATTCTTCTGTGGCTGGATACAGTCACATTGAAAACCTGAGCAGTCTGCTGCCTTCTCTCCTCAGCTTGTCTGCCTCCTTTCCAGATTTTGTGACCGTGTTAAAACACATCGTTGAGTTCCATTTATGTGTCCTTCAGGATGTGAAATAAAATTAGAATGTAAAAACTAATAAAATCTCCCCTGGATTCCACTGATGTGAACATTTCCAGCTTCTGATACCGCATAATCTAATAATAATAATAATCCATGCATTTGATATCGCACCTCATCACGTCGTTGAGACCTCTCATGGCGCTTCACAGGAAATCTTGTAAAGTGGGTTGATTCCGTATTTTGTGGGCGTAACATGGCAGCCAATTGCGCACAGCAGTGTCCCACAAACAGTCGGGGATTAAATGACCAAATTTTTTTTTGCGAGGGATTATTACGCCCAGAACGCAATTAACACATGGGTTCCTACTTACTGCTAGGTAAACAGGGGTGTGTGTGCGTGTGTGTGTGTGCGTGTGGAGAAAGGAAATTTTTGCCCAACGTTTTGCCCTGCCCGAGTTTCGAACCGGTGTCCTCTCACTTGCGAGACAAGCGTGCTAACCACTACACCACAGGACTCCACATTTCGTCTGGGTTACAGGACTCCTCTTGTCTGTGACCTTGTACAGTAAATTAGGTATTTGATCACCAGGAGATTCCTGTTCATTCTACAGCAAATACAAACTCTGGTTTTTCAGATAAATTCATTTGCGGATAATCTTTGAAGTTAATCCTGTGCCAACGCCACAGGACATTGCCTCCAGCTGACAGGTACACCTGAATGTTAATGGTTTCCGCTCACAGTCCAGCTGTAGTTTTTGAACACGGTGGCAAACTACAAGGAACGTACAGCACATAAACAAGCCATTCGACCCAACCAGGCTGCAGCGTTTTTATACTCTCTCTGCATGTCCCCACTCCCACCCCCCCTCCGTATCACATCATGTTTCTCCCTCCCCAATCCCTGGCTGTGTTAGTTAATCCTTCACTCCAGCCCTAGTTATTTGCCCGACAAGAAGTAACAAAACATCTTAAAATCCTGGCAGTCCGCTTGCTATTTTTCTTTACTTTATCGGTTGTTAATCAATTGGTACATTGTTTTCCTGGGGTGGTAATCCCTAAAACAAATATGGTCACTCAATCCACGACTGTTTGTGGGACACTGCTGTGCACAATTGGCTGCCACGTTTCGCCCATGTAGTGAGTTGTTATAGTCTGGAACGCAATGCTTGAAAGCGTGGTGGAAGCAGATTTGATGGTAGCTTTCAAAAGGGGATCGGATAGGTACATGAAAAGGAAACATGTGCAGGGCTATGAGGTAAGAGGGGGGAGTGGGATTAGTTGAGGTAAGAGGGGGGAGTGGGACTTGTTGGTGGCTCTTTCAAAGAACCGGCACAGGCACATTGGGCCGAATGGCCTCCTTCTGTGCTGTTATTGAAGCGAGAGATAATCTGCAGAGTTGTTGGCTGTGATGTGGGTGGAAGGTTGCACAGGGTGAATGAAGCGAGTTTCTGTCTGACTGCCATCGAATGAAATTTAAATGCTTCAGTGATGCGTCAAACAGAAGTCTAAGAAGTGACTTTGGTTTCAGTGTGACTCGTTTCAGCAAAATGTTTTCCTTATTTCATGCTCGGTTTGTCTTTAGATTGTAAGGGATGTTGGTCGCTATTGGTTTTGATGGGCAGGACTTTGAAGTTTCAGAAACTTTTTATAATCAATTTTTCAGCGTGACACTGCGGTTTGTTAATTATTAATTGGCCGTGTGGCGTCTCCCGACTTTGCTTGATTTTTTTTTGATACCAGTAGATAGTTGATGTTGGTGTATAATTGTACCACAGAGAGGGGATGTGTTAAATAGTGCAATAGGTTGAATTCAGTCCAAACATGTGCCTGAATTTTAAAAAATCCACAGATGAACCACAATAAACACATCTGCTTCGATCAATTCATTTTTACTGTTCAATTTGCAACCCGCTTTGACTTAAACCCTCTTGTGGTGGTAAAGCACATGAATAAATGGTCTGGGAGGTATTGAGAAATTTACTGAGTTGCAGTTCTCAATCTTTGAAGTATTGGAAATTAATATTTATTAATATAATATGTATTGTGAAGCTGTTCACCGAACCTCTGATTCCCCACTTGTGAGTTTCCCAGCCTACTTATCATTAATAACTTTGCATTTGTTACACCGTCTTTCATGGGGCGAACCTCAGGCAAGTTTCCTTACTCCATTTACCGAGCACTAAGTAGGGACCTTGCTGTTAATCAATTGGCAGATTGCTTTTCCGGGTGTAATAATTCCTTCAAAAAAAAAATAAGAAGAAATTGATCACTCAATCCGCGTCCAACTGCTGTGCACAATTGGCTGCCAGGTTTGCCCACAAAACTCAATTATTTTACAGTGAGTATATTCTGTGAAGCTACGAGACGTTTTGAAGATGTGATAGGGCGCAATATTAATGTCCCCCTGTGCACATGGATTCCCGCATCAGAGAAAACGCGCATGTTTACAACCGCCAAACACCCTATTCGAATATCACCGATTTATAACAAGCTGCGGAGCAGTTTATGCTCATTTGGAATTAAACGAATGTTCAGTTAACTTTTACCCTTAAACACTCTTTTTTTAAAAAAAATTGAAAAGGAATAGAGTTAAAGAGATTGTTAAAGAATATCCTTTTTCATCTTCCAGTTATCTCGTGCACTATTTTTTGGATCATTGGAGATCATTTCGCTGAGGTTCCCAGGAAACATTCTGTATTTACCCTGGAGCCACAGTCTATTAATGCCATCAATACTGGAGCTTCTACATTCTGTAATCCTGTATTTCTATTCAGCGTTTTCCAGTGTCTTGCACTTGAGATATTGAAGTCATTATCAATTTCAACTCCTTGAAAAATGCTGTAACCATCTGTTTATGTTGTAGAGTTCTGTTGTGTTGAGGGTCGAGTGCTCGCCTCGCAAGCGAGAGGACCCGGGTTCGATTCCCGGGCAGGGCAGACGTTGGGCAAGTATCAAATGCAAGGATTATTATTATTCCAAGTTGTTCCAAATCTTTCTGGTAAATCCCAGCTCAGGAACTGTGGGAGCTGGTCTATGGTTCTGAACAGCGTGTCTAATTTCAGGGCCTGTTAATTTCAGCAGCACAGACCTACCTGCTATGTGTCTTATTTACAGGAGGTTGGTGTGTGTGATGCTCCTCTGGCCCACAGGAAAGCCTCTTGTAATGAGAGAGTGGTTGCAGGCAGCACATTAGCTAATTCTACTTTACGGGAAAGAAACCTTTATAAATTTTTTTTTTCTTTACAATTTTCTCCCTTTCCCAAGTGGCCATTCTCTTCATGTGTAGCATTGGTGGTGAATGGTTAGTGTTTTTTTTTGACTGCTGCGGGGGTTGAGGGGGGAATTGCGTTGTCTTCAGTGTGTGTGTGTGTGTGTGTGTAGCGCATCACCCAGGTTCGATTCCCTGGCCGGTCGGGGTGAAACCTTAGGCAAGTTTCCTTACTCCACGCACACAGCTGTTTACCTAGCAGCAAGTAGGACCCCGGTTGTTAGTCGATTGGGGGATCGCTTTCCCAGGGGTAATAATCACTTTAAAAAAATTATTCAATCCCCGACTGTTTGTGGGACACTGCTGTGCGCAATTGGCTGCTGCGTTTCACCCACAAGATATACCAATCCATTTTACAGTATATTGTATGAAGCACTTTGCGATGTCTCAACGAAGTCATAAGGCACTATATCAAACAAAAGGATTATTATTATAATTCTATGTTTCTACACTTCATTGCTTTCATTCCCCATCAGCCCAGAACCCTCTTCTTATCTTGTTTACCTTATGCTTATTTACTTTACTCATTATTTAGATTTTATCTGTATTGAATGACTGCTTATCAGTCTGAAATGCCAATCTAACCAGATCCATCTCTTCTGCTTTGTTTCTAACCTGTCTCCAGTTACCAGATAATCAACAACAACACATGACATTTACAGAGCCTTTCACATCGGGAGGACGTCCCAAGGCGCTGGACAGTCAGGGATTTGGACCCGAGCTGAACAGGGAGTTGGGATCAGGAGGCGTGGAGGGCGGGGAGGGTAGAGGTAGGAGGGTGGCCGAAGGTGCAGGCGAAAAGGAGGTTCTTCAGATGGGTCTTGAAAGAGGAGAGGGAGGGAGTGGGCGAAGGGGAGGCACTGTGGGATGGAGATCCAAAGGTAACCTCCAGGTAACCTCCCACACAATACCAGCCCCCGAGACAGTTACACCTATGGCTACAGCTACACCTGATTCCTTTTGATTCATCCAACTTTTGATTAGTTTCTGAAGCTCCCAGCGCCCACTGTGTGCTTTCTGACCTTGTAGATCAATCCTGAGCCCCAGCACATTGTTAACAGCTTAGTTAAAATCTAAATATATAACCTCTATTGAATTTACCTTGACTACGAGTCAGTTACTTCTTCACAGAGGCTCAATAGATTGCTCAAGCATGACTTGTCTCCTATAAAGTCAGGCCTACTCCCTCTTATTATTCAGTGTCTTTCTGGCTACTTCATTCCTCCTTCAGGATGCCCTCTGATCCTCGATGTACTGCAGATAATAATAACAATAATAATAATAATAATCCTTGCATTTAATATAGCGCCTTATCATGTCTTTAGACGTCTCAAAGCGCTTCACAGATTATACTGTAGAGTATAGTGACTGTATTTTGTGGGCGAAGCTCAGCAGCCAGTTGCACATAGCAGTGTCCCACAAACAGTCGTGGATTGAGTGACCAAATTATTATTATAATTTTTTTTTATGGATTATTACCCCCCGGGAAGCGATCGGCCAATCGACTACCAACTGAGTTTCTACTTACTGCTAGGTCAACAGCGGCGCGTGTGCGGAGTAAGGACACTTGCCTAAGGTTTTGCTCTGTCTGGCCAGGAATCGAACCTGGGTCCTCTCGTTTCCGAGGGGAAGTGCTCTAACCACTGAGCTGCAGGACTCCCAAGAAGATGCCTTGCTTCCAAGTACAGCAGCTCTAGTGTGAGCCAGCCAGGCACGCAGGGCGCCCCGGGGATGAGCCTTCCTTTGTTTGGAGAAGATTTTCGTCTGTCACTGGCGCCTCTCCACAATGTGCAAGCCTGCTTGTGATTAGTGATTTAGCTGCTGGCAGGGGACGGGGAGTGTGGGCTGCAGTCCATGGCCCACCGCAGCGAGGCACAGCCCGACAGGCTGGCACTCCAGCAGCCTGTACAGCTACAAGCGTTTTACTGGTCTTCCCTCATCCCACGTGTTCAGCCCAACGTCAAGTGCCAGAGAGTGCGGCCGGGCCACTGTGCACGTGTTCTGTGATAGTTTGGCGCGTGTTCACTGAAGTTCTTAAAAATAGTTTCAGAATTATTTGTGCTCAAACGCTCTGGGATATTACCCTGCGTGAGGGGCACTGTGCCAATGCAAGTTGTTGTTGTTAAAGTCCCACGGCAAGATCCTCTTGGATTCTCCATTGGATTAAAAAAAATGCACATGGGGATGATTCGGATTTTTACCCACAAAGCCCGGTCTGCTTCAGAAACAGAGAGCATACATTTTGATAATGGTAATTGAGTGCCAGTTGCTGTTAACATCTGAGAAGGTGGATGACTTGCTACCAAAATACAGTCTGTGCCAGTTATCTTGAAGTGTTGCCAAGGGCTTTACAGTAATTACTGTCAAGTGTAGTGACTCTCGTCAAACCCGGCAGCCAATTTGCACCGAGCAAGGTTCCACAAACAAACATGAGGTGAATAGGGATTTCGAAAATCCTTGCATTTGATGTCCTCCACGTCAGGAGGACGGACATCTGTAAGCGCCTCCGAGGATTTACTGTAAACCGTAGTGACTGTGTACTTTGTGGGTCCGATTTATCTGGAGGATTGTTGGCCAGCACTCTGAACTTCCCAACTCTCTTTTCCAATAGGGTCATGGAATCTTTAGCAGCCGTCGACGATGACTGCAGTGCTGCACTGTCAGCCTGGGCTGCGAGCTCAATAATAATAATAATTCTTGCATTTGAGAATGCCTTATCACGTCGTTGAGATGTCTCAAAGCGCTTCGCAGGATATACTGTAAAATGGGTTGACTGTATTTTGTGGGCGAAACGCGGCAGCCAAATTTGCGCACAAGAGTGTCCCACAAACAGCCATGAAGTGAGTGAACAATCTTATTTGGGGGATTGTTGGCCAGGACACCAGGAGGGAGAGAGAGAGAAACTCCCTTCTCTTTTTCGAATAGCGCTGCGGGAGATCTTTCTCGTCCACCTGAACCGGCCGATTGGGAGTGAGGTTTCACGGCTCATCCCCAAACGTGAACCCAAGGCGTCCAGAATGAAAGGAGAGAGTGTGAGTGACTGAGCCAAGCTGACAGTGAACAGCACAGGGCTGCAGGGAGAGGGAGCGGGCGACGGAGAGAGTTGAGCGCGTCTCCAGAATGGAATCCCCTGCACTGACTGACATACGCAAGTGGGTTGTTTGAGGCACTGGGAGACGGTAATGAGGCCAAACCAGAACCACAGCAAGGTGTGGAGAGCATCTTTGGGCCATCACTTTTAATCTCATAATCAGCATTTACAGCTATCATCTTTGTTTAAGCTCAGCCCCTGCTCACTAAGCAGCTGACGTGGATTGTCAGAACAAAACACATGTGCAAATTAAGATCAAACACGCTTTGGCTGCAAGGAGGGTTTCTTAATTTGAATCGATCATAAATGTGGTCTTTAATTGAACTTGAAATGGAGCGTGGAAATGATGCTGATTTAATTCAGGTTGGCTTCCGTCTTGTGCCAAAAGTATGGAGTTTTCGTCTGCAGCTTTCTAGGCTTGTGGAGTTCTGCAGCCTTAGTGGTTAGTGCGCTCGCCTTGCAACCGAGCTCACCTGGGTTCGATTCCCGGCCGGGCAGGGCAAGATGTTGGGCAAGTTTCCTTACTCCATACACACGCCTCTGTTTACCCAGCAGTAAGTATTAACCCGCTTGTCAGTTGATTTGCCAGTTCGCTTTTCCGGGGGATAATAATCTCTTCAAAAAGAAAGTAATTTGAAAATATAATACTAATTTGGCCACTCAATCCACGAGTGTCGGTGGGACACTGCTGTGCACAATTGGCTGCCGCAGCAGGCCTCCCGCTTCTGTGGGTAGGAGTTTGTTTCCTGTGTGGACAGGGTCAAAAAAAGAAAGTCACCTTGCAGCCTGGCCTGTGGAGTGCTGAGCGAGAACCCACTGCACAAACTAAAAATATCTCTTAATTATTAAATGCTAAGGGAACTTTACTGCATGACTGCCCGGACAGTGCAATACATTAACTAAACTAATTGGCCCCAGCGGGTCAATAGTGAAACCTATATTGCCATCAGTCAGCTGGGAACTTGCCTCTTTCCCACTGTACAGCTACAGCTTCCCTGTTACACGCATGTTTGCACACATCTCTTTTGCTGTAGCTGCTAAAATATGATGTGGTTCAGCCTGCTCCACGTCTCCCCCCCCCCCTCCCCCTCCATCGGCGGTCAGGCCTCCAGCCTCTCTGCCCACACCCTCTGGAATTCCACAGTCCCTTTGCCTCGCTCCCTCCCTGCCTCCTTCAAGCCACATCTAAAGACCCTCCTCTCCGACCGCGCCTTCGGTCACCCTTCTACCCACTCCCTCCCTGCCCTCCACCGCTTGCTGATCACAACCCCCAGCTCGGGTCCGAATCCCTGACTGTCCAGGGCCTTGGGACGTCCTCCTGAAGTGAAAGGCGATGTGTAAATGTCAGTTGCTGTTAATAATTAACCTCCACAATAGCTCAGGATTGTACCAGTAGCTTTGCATAAAGGAAAATTCTCAAGCTGCCTCAGAGAATGAGAGGGATTGGTAATGAAGAGAATGTATGTTGGCAATCGCCCACAACAATGAGAAGAGCAGCCAATATAATTGACGTTGGGAAGAACATTGGCCAGGGCACATTTACATTTCCAGCGAAATAAAGAGCACTGTCAAAAATTGAAGAGGGAGAAAAATAAGACAATTAAGGGAAGAAAAGAAAACCACAAACACACCAATCAGATGCCAGTCTTCCTCTGTCTTCTTTGTGTCCATGTTTCGCTGCTCAGTAACTGGCCGTTTCTGACCAGACTTTTCCAATAAATATCTTAAATTTTGAGGCTGAGGCCAGGAGGAATTTTGGGCATCAGGTTTTCATTGTAGGGTAATTCTAACGGAATAAGTCATCCGGTTGCCTGAAATTATGATAATACTCGGGGAGGGGGGGTGGGGTTGCGCTGTGTTGGTGCAGATGTCGTGCTTGGGCTGAGACGTTAAACTGAGGTCCCGTCTTTGTCTGTTAAGGTGCACATTCCTACAGCTCAGCGATTTATAATAAATAATAAGAATAATCCTTACGTTTGATACAGCGCCTTATCACGTCTTCAAGCCGTCTCAAAGCTCTTCCCAGAATATACTGTAAGGTGAATTGACTGTATATTTTGTGGGGCAAAAGTTTAGTCATTTCATGGCTTTTTGTAGGACTTTGCTGTGTTCAAAATGACTGTCGCGTTTCCCAACAGATCAAGTCACTACCCTCGACAGTAATCACTGTCAGGCTCTTTGAGATGTGTTAATGTGATAACGCTATAAAAAGTATAAGTCCTTCCTTTCCAGCGATGATATCTGAGACCCAATTCCAGGCAACTGATGAGATAGATACAAAAAAAACTCTCCTCACTGATTGCTAGGTTTCTAAATGAAATTAAGCAATAATGAGGCAATAACTGTAGCTCAAAGCTGCCAATAACACAACGACTAATTATCAGCCACGTTCAGGGGAATGAGGCGATGAGGGATGGAAATGACCCTCTGAAGCAGTCAGGCTTCTCTGCGGTTGAAGCTGTTGTGTGAACGCTGCAGCTTGACTCTGAGCTAACCCGGGCGGTCTGTTACTGTCGTCTGGCCATAATGCCAACATTTAATAATAACAATAATCCTTGCATTTGATACAGCACCTTATCATGTCATTGAAACCTCTCAAAGCGCTTCACAGGATATACTGTAAAGTTAATTGACTGTGTATTTTGCGGCAGCCAATTGCGTACAACGGTGTCCCACAAACAGTCGTGGATTGATTGACCAAATTATTATTTTTTTGGAGGGATTATTATCCCAGTAAATTAATCCGCCAAATGACTAACAACCAGGTTCCTACTTATCACTGGGTAAATAGAGGCATGTGGAGTAAGGACACTTGCGAATGGTTTCACCCAGGAATCAAACCCAGGTCTTCGCTTGTGAGGCGATCTTTTAAACCCTTGAATAGAACACAACAAATTCGGTTTTGAAATATTACTAATTGGACCACAATGTAAACCTTTCAACGCTCCAGCAATATAATAATCATACTTTCATTTGATACAGCACCTTACCACGTCATTGAGACGTCTCAAAGTGCTTCACAGGGTATACTGTAAAGTAAATTGCCGATACATTTTGCAAGGACATCCTTCCCCTCATTGAGCAGATTTGGGGCAATGTTTAAGATTACAGATACTCAGTTGCTGTTAAGATCAGTTGCTGTTATGGCTCTCGGAGTATCTCACTCCAGTGTTAGCTGTTGCTAACCACTGCTAGCATCCGCACAATTGCCCATCAACAGACACAAAAAATCTCTCCCCACTCCCAGCTACTGATCTTTCATGTGGAGGTGCAGCCTGTAAATAAATTGGGGAAATGTGTTTTATGTAGAATACGCCAACAATAGAAGTGTGATCTGAATGTAGATTGTTGTTGGCACAATCACCAGTCTGACCTGTAAGAGATCTGGGAGTGCTAGTTCCTCTCCTGAAGCAATACGCTTACAGCAGACTGCAGATTACTTTGCAACTTCGTTGGACCCCTGCCATGCTAATGATTTCTGTGGTGGATTTTAAATAGGGCATGCTTTATGTGGTTCTTTTGGAAAGGGAAGATATCTTGCATCCTTTGCTTGACAGTGAATCGACCGACTGATCAGGGTATAGATAGGAACAGTACTTCTCAATCCCAAGCTTCTCAGACAAGGTCAAACTGAGAGACATAGTCTCTGAAAATCTTAACAACAGTAACTACAATAATCCTTGCATTGATTATTCTCCTTACAGCAGAGAAGGTTGAGTAGAGTGGACGATGGGTGGGTCAGTAACCAGAGGGCACAAATTTATGATAATTACGATAATAAAAAGAGCCGGAGGGGAGACGAGGAGACTGTTTTTTTACACAGAGAGTTGTTACGGTTTGGAATGCACTGCCTGAAAGGCTGGCAAGGGGCAGATTTAAAAATAGCTTTCAAAGGGGAATTGGATGGTATTTGAAAAGGAAACACGTGCAGGACTATGGGGTAAGAGTGGGGACGAGTGGGGTAAGAGCGGGGCAGTGGGGCTAGTTGGGGTTCCTTCAAAGAGCTGTCACAGGCACGATGGACCAAATATTCTCCTTCTGTGCCGTAAGATTCCATGATCGTAGGGTCTCGACCAGACAGACCACAGTGTAGTTTTAGGTCAAGGGTAATTGGAAGGTGGGTGAAGAGAATATCTTCCCAGGGTTTAGCAGCCAACAGAGCGCAGGATGGATTCATTGCACAATGCTGTGTGTGGGTGAGGCTCCTCCCGTTCTGATGATTTTCAGAGCAGTTTACTTTGAAGAAAAGTCTGAGTGACGTGATCAGGCGCGATATCAAATACCAGGATTATTATTATGAACAGAAACTGATGGAACGTCACATTTTGTAGCTGCAACAGAACAGAAGGAAATCAAGCAGCAAAGATCTGTCACGGCAGATACAAGGAGCCGGTAATAGCACAAAATGCAATTATCATTAGCATCAGGTCTCTGGCTGAAGATTAGCTCCTTTCATTAATAAGGTGGATGTGGAGCACGATTAAAACGTTTAATGGCTGTCGACATTCAGAAGCACATTTTATAAACTGAAAGTTTCTGGGTGTGACACTTCCTACTCATCTTCCTCTGGCGTAATATCAATAATAATAATAATCCTTGTGCTTGATGTAGCGCCCTATCACGTCATTGAGAAATCTCTTAAGCGCTTCACCGAATACACTGTAAAGTGAATTGACTATATTTTTTATACTGCGCACAGCAGTGTCCCACAAACAGTCGTGGATTGAGTGACCACTTTTTTTTTGAGGGATTATTACTCCTGGAAAGCGATCCACCAATCGACCTACTTACTACTAGATAAACAGAGGCGTGTGTGGAGTAAGGAAACTTGCCTAAGGTCTCGCCATGCCTGGGAATTGAACCCGGGTCCTATCGCTTGCGAGCGCTCTAACCACTACACTACAGGACTACAACAAGTTATAAATTGATCAATTCTCCTGTTGTGGATGATTTCAAAGATGTAGTCGTAATAACATACACATTGCAAGTTTGTGGGACATTGTCCTTTATAGTGAAATGCTTTAACTCCCAGTCTACAACTCTGACTGTGAGGATAGATGGGTTCACATAATGGTGTATGACACTGCACTTCGGATCTCAACCATAATACATCATGGAGTGCTAGTGTGCTCGCTCATTAAATGTCTCCACACGCTCTGTTCCCAGTGTAGAGTGCTGCTTAGGGGAGACTTTCCCACAGGGTGGAAGAGGAACAAGATACTCTATTAATCTAGCTCCCATGGCTATAGCTGTCTGCCTTACTGACTCAGTGTAGGAATCATAGAAGCTTATAACACAGGGGGAGGCCATTTGGTCCTTTGTGCCTGTGCTGGTGCGAGCTTCCCCACTGGAGCTCTCTCTAATCTCGCCTCTCGGCAAGGCACCTCCTTGTGAAACGGAACACCCGGTGTGAGTAAGTGCAAGACATTTACCTTCAGGCTTTTTGTCCTGCCGCAGAGAAAATAACCGGAAGCCATTTACACTCTAATAAATCAAGACTGCTTTGCACGAGGGTCTAGTTATTGGTACTTTCTAGAGGATAATTGAAATGCAGTGTGTTGTATTAGGCCCAAGGAATTGCATCTCTCGCATGTTGTAGACCACGGTGGTTCATCTGGCGACATGGGCCGCATGCGGCCCCCGCTCCCTCCATTTCGTCTGGCCCACCCGCTCTCTCCATAACCCGGGAATGTTATGTTATAAAAACATTGCTTATGCTGCCCACGGATGTTTCTCAAATAGGGCATCCGGACCTCAACAGCCAAAAGGTTGGACCCGCCCCGTACGTAAGGAAATTTACTCCACATACAGGGAATCGAACCAGGGTCCTCTTGCTTGTGAGGCGAGTGCGCTAACCACGACACTACAGGATGCCACAACCACATAAGCAGACCACAGTAACCTTCAGGTTCACAAACGCACAATGTTGCAGGTAGTTAGACACAGCAGCTGATTTATTAACGCCCATTACAGCTACACGCTGACTTTAGCTCTTGCTATCGGGGTTTGAGCTCTACATGTTGCGCACTGTCAAAGCTAATAACTGCACCAGGCAGAGCCATTAGGGACCGAGGCAAGTGCACATGACAGACACAATGGTGAGTGATGGTATTTCTCTCCTCTTCACTTGACTGCTATTGTTGCCATGAAGGATTTCTCTTGAACGTCTCCTCCACCAGGCTCAATAGACATTGCGCATAATTGATGATGGCCCGATGTTAATTGTGAGCGGCTCTGTATTAATAATTTGGACAGCTCACTTTGACGGATTCCCTTTCCCCCCTCGGCTTAATGCAAAGCCACGAAATTGAGTGAATCTTTGAAAGAAATCTTCCAGAATGGATTGGGCTTGTCGTAGTGCTGGACACGGATACTGACAAAAGGGCCTTGATGGGACAATAAATCTGGAGGGAGCTGTGGGGTTGGGGTTCAAACACAAGGCAGAATAATGGGTCAAAAGGCAGCTCTTCTGTTACATGGTCACAGTCGGTCAAAGTGGCGCGATCTGAAGATGGGGAAGGAAGGGGCAAGGTGGAGGGATAGAGGGAGCGAGCTCCAGAGTTTCAGGGAGTAGTGGCTGTAAGTGCGGCCTCCGATGGTGGAGCGGAGGGCACGAGGGACATGCAGGAGGCTGGAGGTAGCCTGTTAGTGGAGAGGGGAGAAAGCAGGTCGAAGAGGTAGGGAGGTGCCAGGGCGGAAAGGGATACATACAATATACAGCACCAATTAGTTCTCGCCAGTGCCAACATCACACAGCAGCAATTACTATGAAGCTCAGCGATAAAACTAACCCTTTTCTATTTATATATGCACATTGTTTACTTGGTTAGTGAGGAGCTTGTCAGACCCCCAGTGAGTGTCAGCGTGCTATTAGACTGGGGGAATCACAATTGAGCCCAAGAGAGGTAAGAAATATTGCATTTTCCACAACTCTTGATATAATTCCAAAAGTAATTAGAAATACACAGCAGGAAACATCAGGAGAACAACAGCAACAAATTGTATTTGGTGGAGTTCTGTCGTGTAGTGATTAGAGCACTTGCCTCGCAAAATTTAAAAAAAAACAATAATTTGGTCACTCAATCCACGACTGTTTGTGTGCAATTGGCTTCCGCGTTTCGCCCACAAACCACACAGTCACCACATTTTACAGTATATCCTGTGAAGCTCTTTGAGATGGCTCGATGGTGTGAAAGATAGATTTGCTGTATCAAATGCAAGGATTAATATTAATAGTAATATGTTAGTGAAATGTGCTCTGGACATTTTTTGAGCTTGTTCCACTTGTGTGTTGAAGACTGTATAAATTGCTATGGCAGCACACACTGCCATCATTCATTTTTTTTGCCGTGTTGCCAAACGGGCTTAACTTTTGTGTTTTTTTTAAATACATTATCTGCAGCTGTCCATATGGCTATATATCACAGCAGGAACTCATTCTGACAGTATTTCTGAGAGAGCTCTCAGCAAATAGTTAGCTATTCTGATGATCTCTTTGCTCCGTCCGTAATTGCTGTCTTTTCCACAAGAGCAGACACAACAACAACACATGGCATTTACACAGTGCCTTTCGCGTCAGGAGGATGACCCAAGGCGCTGGACAGGACAGTCAGGGATTTGGACCCAAGCTGAACAGGGGGTTGGGATCTGGAGGGTGGGAGGGTGGGGGTAGGAGGGTGACTGAAGGTGCGGTTGAAGAGAAGGATTACTAATATTATTTATATGGCTTCCCACAGTCAATTCAGGATATCACCTTCCCCCCCAAAAAAAAATATGTGGTTGGTCAATAAATGCAATCAGCCATTTATTAATTATTTTCCCCCATGTAATCTTCCATGTGCTTTCTGATGATTGACTCAATTATTTTTTCCATCGATTCAGGTCAGACTAATAGGCTAATAGATAGCAGGTCTGCTTCTGTCACCTTGAATTGGGCAAACTGGGTTTGCCGCTTGCAGTCTGTCGGACTGGAATCTCCTCGGGATGATTGACAGTCTGTCAGCACTGACTGCACAAATCTGCTGCCTTATCTCTCTAAGTAACCTTTCAGCCATTCTAGGGATTTGGTTGCCTTTCAGCCTCTCGAGCCTATCTGGAACCTCAGCCTCATTTGTGTCAACATCTTGGAGTTCAGCACTGCCTGCCGGATATGAGAGGTCGCGTTTTTAGTGTCCTCCCTGGTAAAAACCACCGGGAAATATAATAATCCTTGCATTGATGTAGTGACTCGTTCCGCTTTAACATCTGCTTCACGGGATTTAGCTGTAGAGTGCAGGGATTGTGTATTTGTATTGTGTTGGCAAAGATTTGCTCTTTCCCGCTCACTCTTATTTTGGAGCCCTGACTTACAGTTCTCTTATCATGCTTCTATTAAAGAAATCCCCCTCGCTCCCTCGCTGTAGAATCATAGAAGCTTACAGCACAGAAGGAGGGCAGTCAGGCCCATTGGGCCTGTGCCTGCGCTTTAAAAGAGCTGCCAACTCGTCCCATTTCTCCGCTCCTACCCCATAGCCCCGCAAAATGTTCCTTTTCGAGTAGCTATCCAATCCACCTTTGAAAGCTAAAGGCACGGTCGAAAAGGAGGGTCTTGACCCATGCCTTGAAGGAGGCAAGAGAGGGAGCGAGGCGAAGGGACTGTGGGGTGGAGTTCCAGAGTGTGGGGGAAGAGAGGCTGAAAGCCCGGCCGCCGATGATAGGGCAGGTCGTGCAGGAGATATGGAGCAGGCCGGAGCAGACAGGTTGATAGGGGTCGGACAGTAAGGAGGGGCAAGGCCCATGGAGGGGCTTGAAAGTCAGGACGAGGATTTTGAATTCTATCCTCTGAGGGATGGAGAGCCAGTGGAGCCGGTCGATGGTAGGGGTGATGGGGTCACGGAGCCTGGTGCGGGAGCGGACACGAGCCGCAGAGTTCTGGATGATCTTGTAGAGGAAAGAGTTGGGGAGGCCGACAGGAGGGAGTTTCCGAAGTTGAGCCTTGAGCTGACGAATGCGTGTATGAGAGTTGTAAAAACATGTCTCCTCGTCTCCCCTCTGATTCTTTTGCCAATTATCTTAAATCTGTGTCCTCTGGTTCCCGACCCGCCCCCCAGAGGAAACAGTTTCTCCCTATTTACTCGATTAAAGGCCCTCATAATTTTGAACACCAATTTTGAACGTTTAGTTCTGGATAAACCAAATCCCAATGACATGTTTTGCCCACAGCTGAGGTCCTCATCCAGTGCTGTGTGGCCGCAGTTTTCTGTGTAAGTTCATTGTCTCTGAACCTGATTCCGAGCCTCTAGAAATTCAATTCCCTCCTGCACACAGTTTACCTAACCACTTACTGAAGTCAATTATCCAGCTCATTCTGTGGATGTCCCCTCGGAAGAATTGGAAGGAATCCAGTGTGTTCTACATTCTTCCCATTAAACTTGCTTGGCCATCCTCTATATGACCTTCCTTACTGTAATATTGTTCGTCCTCACATATATACGACACTCGGTTTATTAACCCTTCCCCTGATTAGTTTGTGTGGAGTCCCGTGGTATTGTGGTTAGGACACTCGCCTCGCAAGCGAGAGCACCTGGGTTCGATTCCCGGACAGGGTGAAACCTTAGGCAAGTCTCCTTTCTCCACACACACGCCTCTGTTTACCTAGCGGTAAGTAGAAACATAAGTCTGTTGAAAGATAGGAAGGCAATGAATGCACATTGTGTCAAGGAGAATTGAAGGAGCAATTGGATAGACATTTGATTACGGAATCAATTGAAAAGTAGGTGAGCTTGAGTAAATAGATTTTTTACATAGTTTGAGACCCGTCAGATAATCTTTTCCGGTCTTGTATGTTCCCGATATTTGTGAGGTTCTGTGCTTAGTGGTTAGAGACACGTTAACTTGTCGTGCGTGGCTCACAGGTCTGAATGGGCTTCAAATCAGCTCCCTCATCATTCAGGTGTGAGTGTAAAATAGGCCAATGATTAATTGCATACCTCCTAGACACATACTTCATGTGAACTCAAATGTCCGATTAAAGAATCCTTTCGGATTCTGGATTTCAGCCAAACAGAACCCAATATTTCGATTAGGATTTCCTGCCTCCAGAATAGATTGTCGGTCCGATGAGAGGCACAGACAACACAGCGAGTGCCGTTGATTTAGGTCGGAAACAAATAAAGCCTGGAATAGCCGATGAGACACATGAATTAAATATTATAAATAATTGGAGTCCTTTGGCTACCCTCTGGATTTCAACCCCCAGCTTGGGTGCAAACCCTTAACTGTCCTTCCTTTCACGTCAGAAGGATGTCCCAAAGGCGCTATGTAAATGTCATTTTGTTGTAGTACAGAGTTGTTTTGCTTACAGCATATCTTGGCTGCCTTTGGAGGAACTTATGTGTCTCGTTTTGCTTTGAGTCGGTTTGCAATTAATTTCCTGATTCAAACCTGTTAATTATAGGCTGTACAGTGTTAGATCTTCTCTAAAAGATCGAGCTTTGTTGAGATTAATCAGTGATGCATGTCAGTGCTTTAACAAGAGAGGTTAGGCTGCGATGGGGAACGCAGGGTTTCTCACTCTGCAGGATCAGCGGGGACCAATCTATACATTGAGCAGTTTGTTTGCCATCTGGTAAAATTCAGAGAGTTGTCACAGATAATAAATAATTCAAGAGATGTGTGTGTGCGCATGGGAGTTTGTGTTATGTGTGTCTTTCTTTCTATCTGAATATTATATGCTTGTGTGTGTGTGCACAAGCACATCCATCTTCTGTATGTTCTGACAAGCGCTTTGAGACGTCTCGACGACTGTGACAAGGCGCTGTATCAAATGCCAGTGTTGTAATTGTGTTTGTCTAGCGTTATATGTATGTTTGTGCTTGTGTGTATATGTGTCTGGATATGTGCGTGCATGTGCTTGATTGGGTGCGAGCACCAGATTAGCAATATTCTTTTGGGAAAACAATTCAATATTATTTAATTAATCTGATCTCTAGCTCTGCGGTACCTTCTAGATATGAATATAATAATAAAAATCCTTGCATTTGATGTAGCGCCTTATCACGAATCAAAGTGCTTCACAAAATGCAGTAATATAATAATAATCCTTGGATTTGATACAGCGCCTTATCACGCTGTTGAGACGTCTGTAAACTCTTCACAAAGTATAATGTAAAGTGAATTGACTATATTTTGTGGGCGAATCCTGAGAAATGTTGAGGCTAACATTCCCTTTACTGCTTTCTGACTTTATTTGCCTCTTGTCCGTTCCATTTTAATTAATGTTTTGATGAGGAGCAGTGGGTTTTAGTGTCTGCGAGAGATCAGCCTCGCTACACACCACAAAGCCTATTATGCACAAGATCTTTGTTATAAATAGGGACCTGTTAACAGGAATGTAAGCTGCGAGAGTTGAAAGCGTGTTCTGGGAAGCACAGTGTATTAACAAATTAATCAAATGACATTGAAGAACAATAGGATACAGATTCTGCTGCCTATGTCAAGATGTGGAGTAACTATAAGCAACGTGTTTCTTACATGGGAAGTGGAATTGGCTGGTTGTATTCTTTTGCGCCTGCCAGCGACTGAGAGGTTGGCATTGGGCGAGGCTGGTTTATTGTTTTCCCAATTAAGGCATAATAATAATCCTTGCATTTGATACAGCGCCTTATCACGTCTTCGAGACATCTCAAAGCGTTCAGAGGGCATTTCATGATTGAATGGTCCAGTGTTCTTAGCTGAAAAACTGTTCTCTTTCTCAGCGTTGGCTGTGGTGTTTGGAGAGCCAAGTGGCTTAGACCTTGGATGACAGGTGGATTCTTGCTCAGATAGATTGTCCTGTAGATCACAAAACAGTCAAAGTACTGTATCTGTCGCAGAAGTTCTGCCTTCATGAATCGCAAGAGATAGTAACTCATTCGCCTTTTGTGTTTTTTTTACCTCTGTGTGGACTGAGAGAGCTGCTCTCTCAAACGCTTTTACCTCTTGATGTCCTCCACTCCATCTTTTACTCAAGCCTTCGCTTGTTGTGGTGTAAATTGCTCAGTTGCTCTCAAGTACCTCACTCTAAGTGATCTTATGTGTCTTGTGTCGATTGGCTGTTTGACCTCGCAGACCTTACAAACAGCTACCAGCGATTGCTGAGGAGCCACCTAGCGTTGGAACAATCAAATGTTTCCCAAAGCAGTCAGCTTGGTGAAGGGTTGGGCATCTAAACTCCACGTCAGAACTCAAGTTTAAAGGCTAGCGTAGTGGTTAGGGCACTCGTCTCACAAGCGAAAGGACCCAGGTTTGATTCCCGAGCAGGGTGAAACCTGAGGCAAGCTTCCTTGCATCACACACACGCCTCTGTTTACCCAGCAGGAGGTAAGAACCCCTTTGTTAGTCGATTGGTGCATCACTTTCTGGGGGTAATAATTCCCACAAAAAAAAATTGGTCGCCGAATCCACAACTGTTGTAGGACACTGCGACTAACACTGCGTGTCTTACCCACAAATACACAGTCAATCCAGTCAATATTCTGTCTCAACAATGTGATAAGCTGCTAAGTCAAATTCAAGGATTATTATTATTATTATTATTCCAGGGCAATACCAGGGCAGTGTTGTTTGTCAGAGATGCCGCTCTTCGAGTGAGATGCTAAACCCAAAGTCTTGACTTCCTGAGGCACTATTCCAAACGAGAAGGGAATTTCTCCTGGTGTCCTGCCAAGCACTCCTCCAGATCAGACACTGCCCATTAACCTCACCAGTTTGTGTGATTTACCTGTGTGCAAAATACCATTTGCCTATTTTTTATATTAAAAACAAGTCACTGCACTTGACAGTAATTACTGTGAAGCACGTAGCGATGAGGACTATTTACAGAGTGCCAATATGCGGCATGCTAAAGGTCATTAAAGTCACAGCTATATCTTTTCTCCCTGCTACATGTTTTGACCTTTGCTAATGTGTGGTAAAAGGATATTCCCTTTGCAAGTGCAGTAAATACAACAGGATATAATGGGTGTTGTGTAGGAGTTGGCTTTGGTTGAAGTCAGCGCTGTTAAATTGGTGTGGCTTAGTCAGTTTGACCCTGGAGCCTTCCACCAGCTTAGAAATTATAGGGGGAGCAGCCAGCCAGAGTGATCAGTGAGGTTTGCATGTGTTTGCTCCTCGGAGATCGACCAACTAGTGACTATCCTTCTTGGGGGTGGAGGGGGTAAGCGAGGTCTCGTCGGAGCTGAACTGGCACAACGAAATGTCGGAATCAAGCCAACCCTCTGCGGCTGCCGCGCTTCGCCCACAAATTACACAGTGAATTCACTTTACCATGTATCCTGTGAAGCGCTTTGAGACGTCTCAAAGAGGTGATAAGGCGCTGTATCAAATGCAAGGATTATTATTATTTTTTCCCCCATGTCACTAACTTCCCATCGCACTGATATCCCTGAAACCACATCCCCTGAAATCAGGAATTGCGCTGAGCTTCACACAGTCCCCCTGACCTTGAAGCACTTACAGAAAACTGCATTCATGTCCACTTGCATTTACTTCACAATGAGTCGCTTGCTTTCTGCCTCTCGTTGGAGCGAGTGGCAGTGTGTGTTGCGCTGGAGATTGGTGTCTCTCTCCAGGTACTCTGGCAGGGAGGGAAGGGGAATTTCATTTGTGGTATCGAGAGAATAAGGCTAAAGTGGAGAATGAAGATTGCTTCTGAAGTCTATGTGAAATGAGGCTATGAAATTGAAAGGTTAGAACTGAAGATTTTATCTTTTTTTCCCTTTTAAAAAAAAGTTACCAAAAATAATTTCTAGAATTACAAAGAGTTATACGGTTTAGAAACAAGCCGACTCATCTGTGCCCAACGTCCCTGCTTTATGAAAGGAGTCACTGGGGGTAAGGAACCTTCCACTCAGCTTCTGTTAACCCTGCAAGCCAAAGCCCTAATGGATAGCGTAGACCCAGCTGGACAAGCAGCGGGAAAGCTTGCCAGACAGCGCTTTCAATGGCAAGCTGCATGGTTTTAGCTGGTTAGACTCTGGCAGTTACCCCAACGCACACTCTGGGCTCCCCACAAGTCTTGGCTCTTGCCAACCTGCGCCTAATACTCTCTGCACTTAGGTAAAGCAGGATCCAGGGAGAGAGAGAGAGAGTGCATTCCAACAATCTACTCTTATCAAAACCCCTCATAATTGTGAACACCTCCGTTAAATCTCCCCTCAACCTTCTCTGCTCTAAGAAGAGCAATGCCGGTCTCTCTAGTCTCTCCACATAACTGAAGGCCTTCATCCACGTTGAATTTTCCCTTTGTTAGAATCTTGACTGCCTCTGTCTGTCTGGTCTCCATACTAAAACAACAGTAAAATCATTTCTTGTGTTTGATCCGGCACCTATTAATGTCTCCAAGCACTTTCTATGCAATTGCTGTCAAGTAGTGACTGTATTTATAGGCTTATACAGCAGCCAAATTGCACACAAGACGCCAAAGTAGCCATGAAGTAATGGCCAATTGATCTGGAAGATTGTTGGTCAGGATTTTTTTTGTGGTCAGCCGGGTGTCCAACACGTGTGGAAACCCATCACCGTGATTAACAGCGTATAAGCCAAACTGAGATTTCCATGTATCCCACTTACACATGGAAATCCCAGAGATAGATTGTTGGAATGGAATGCGCTCTCTTTCCCTGGAGGGACGTTTGAGACATGATAAGACGCTATATCTATTAATATCCACAGACGAGCCTTATCCGATAGATACCAATGCAGTTCTCCCACATAACAAATTTACTTATAAAGGACAAGTCAGTTCTGTAAAGCAGCCAGAGACATAAGTAATGAATGAAGAGGAGAGATAGCAAGGCTAGGAAGGCTGCTGGGCTGATAGCAGAGAGTAGAACCCCCACATGGACAGGGTTCTGTGATCGAGAGCCAGCGAGAAGATCCCAAGATGTTCAACACCCCCAGCCAGAGGCGAGGGGAGTGACCTGGAGCAGGTGAGGAGGCGTGAGAGCAGGAACCCAGGCTTTGATCTATATTTAATGCCAATCTAAATTTATTCTCCCTCGCATCTCATCAACTCTTCGGCTATTTCTCCTTCTCGTTTCAGCACATTACAGCAGAACTTGTTTCCTACTCCCCCTCACGTTTAATAATAATAGCAATACTGGCATTTGATACTGCGCCTTATCACGTCTTTGAGACATTTCAAAGCGCTTCATAGGATACACTGTAAAGTGTAGTGACTGTATATTTTGTGGGCAAAACACGGCAGCCAATTGCGCACAGCAGTGTCCCACAAACAGTCGTGGATTGAGTGACCAAATTCTCATTTTTTTAAGGGATTATTACCACTGGAAAACATGATCTCCAATCGACTAACAATTCCTATTCCTATTTACAGAGGCATGTGTGTGGAATAAGGAAACTTGGCTAAGTTTTGACCCTGCCCGGGAATCAAACCCAGGTCCTCTCACTTGCGAGGCGAGTGCTCTAACCACTACGCTGCAGGACTCCACAAAAATGCAAAGATAATTAGTTAAGCAGCCATGTCATATTAGGCAAGATTGTAAAGCAGTTTGAAACCCTAATTGGGAAGTCATTCCCTCACATAAGCTTTAAATCCACTCACATTTAAAGCCAGCAAGTTTGGAGGAAGCCGGGAAAGTAAGGACGAGTTTATTTGAACGAGCGGTTAATAAAATTGTGGAATAAGTTACTCGGGAAGGGCGTTCCACTCAATGGGTTCAGGAGCCAACTCAAGATTTTTTGGTCAGACAGGTGTCTGACACACGTGGAAACCCATCACTGTTGCTTAAGAGTCTCAAAACCCAACTGAGAATTCCAGGCCTCCCACGTGGAAATCCCAGAGATAGATTGTTGGAATGGAATGCGCTCTCTCTCTCTCCCTGGAGAACTCCGGAGAGTATTAGGCTCAGGTTGGGCGAGAGCCAAAGCTTGTGGGGGGAGCCCAGAGTGCGTTGGGGGTAACTGCTGGAGTCTAATCAGCTAAAACCACACACAGCTCGGCCATCGAGAGCGCTGTGTGCCTCAGCTTTCCCGCTGCTTATCCAGCTAGGACCACCTGACCAGTTAGGGCTTTGACTTGCAGGGTTAACAGGGTTAAAAGGTCCATCCCGTTCACCTTCCACCATCCAAGCAGTCACATGCACGTGTCATGTCCCAAACTGTGGAGTGTATCCCGAGATATTATTTCCTAAAAGAAATCTATCTCATTTGCTTTTGAAAGTCATCCACAAAGTTGTTACAAAACTCTCTTCTCTTGAATCAAGCCTCCATTAACTGCGGTATTTGGAAAAGTAATAATAATAATCCTTACGTTTGATACAGCGCCTTATCAAGTTGTTGAGAACATCTCAGAGCGCTTCACAGAATCTACTGTAAAGTGGAGTGACTCTGCATTTTGTTGGTGAAACACGACAGCCAATTTAAAATTTAAAAGTATAAGTAACTTACTTGCTTTCTCCCTCCCCCTCTCTCCTGCTCTCATATCCTCTTCCCTCCCTTTGAGTCACTAATTGACAACTGCAATTAGCTGGAAACACAGACATTTTCAGCTCATTGTGTGTGTGTGTGTGTGTGTGTGCGCGCGTTACCTCTACCTTTGCTTTTTACCAATTACACTTCCCAGCTCTTTCCCCTCATCCCTCGTTTGTGCTAATTGTCTGGTGTGTGTCACCCCTGCGTGTTCTCACTTGCTCAATGTAGGTCACAGATTTTCACGCTATTTCTGAGCGCAGCATTGTGTGCCAGAGGACAGGCCTGAGTGGTGGATGATGAATGTGGAGCGAGTGCTAATGATGACACCCACTGTCTCATGACGGAGTCTGACATTCACGTTTCCTCTGCTCGTACTCACAGAGTATTTGTACTCACAGCCCGGCTCGCAGAGCACAGAGCCGCGCTTCCCAGGGACTGAAACTAAACCCAGCGAGACACAGAGAAAGAGCGCGAGAGAGCGAGCGATTGAGTGAGCAACAGTGGCTTATTGCAGCAAGAGCTGCTGAGGGTATTAACTAACTGTGTAACACGCTGTACATAGATTGGCTTGCTTTTGTTGAAGTGTGGAATGGCTGTGGACTGTTTAACCACAACCAGTTTATTTGTAAAGGGCCCTTTCGCTCAGAATAACTTGACAGTGGTGGGGATGGGCAACAAGCCTCCGGGAGGCAGTTAAGGTGGGGATCGAAGATAGAGAGATAATAATAATAATAATTCTTGAGATAGAGGGAGGGTTGGATTGGCGCAGGGAGTGATAGAGGTAAAGGCGTAGCAATAATAATACCTGAAGATGTGTGCCATTAACTGCTGCGTTTTGCCCACCAATATACAGTCAATTCACTTTACAGTGTGTGCTGTGAAGCACTTTGAGACGTCTCAAAGACTTGATAAGGCGCTGAGTCAAATGCAAGGATTATTATTATTATAACTCACATACGTGGCTGATCACTTTACTCTGCGCCCACAGGGAAACCAGAGGTAGAATCATTCCCCCTCTCTCGCGCTCTCTCTCTCTCTCTCTCTCTCTACTTTGCGTGGAGGGTTGGCACGGAGGAAGTTAAGTACACTATCCTCTGCCGATTACTTTACAAATGTACTGAAATCCTTGTGTCGAATTATGCGAGACAGTCAGTAATACTCTCGAACGCTTTAATCAGGAAAGTACTCAGGTAGCCAATTGCGCACAGCAGTTCTTCCCACAACAGTCTTGAATTGAGTGACCAAATTATTATTATTACTTTTGGAAGGGATTATTATCCCCGGAAAGCGATCCGTCAATCGACTAACGACCAGGTTCTTACTTTCTGCTAAGTAAACAGAGGTGTGTGTGTGTGTGGGGTGGGGTGGGGGGTGTAGAGTAAGGAAACTTGCCCAGCATTTCGCCCTGACCCGCCCGGGAACCAAACCCAAGTCCTCTTGCTGCGGGGCTCCACGTGATGTAACGTAAATTCACGAGCAGGACTGATTTTTCTTTAAGAGTCTGTCCACATATTGTCTTACAAATGAGAAATTCTGCGAGAGAGGTGGATGCTAACTCCCTTTACAATAGAAATGCAATAATCCCCACCTGAGCGGTGATGTAGAACTGTTTCTCAGGGTGTACATAACAGATAAGACGACCCTATGGAATAAATAAAACGCTGGGGCGGGAAAAGACACACAAATACAGATGGTTTCGTTCCTTATCCAAATAATAGATTTTTTTTTAGCTGCAGTTATCCATTAATGAGAGAAAGGTATTTGCCCTTTTGTAAGCCCTGCGTGTTCAGTGAATAGGTCCCTTTGGGAATAAATTACATGTGGGCTAACGTGCAGTGTGCCTTGGGGTTGGTGTGGAGTGGATGAGAGTAATGTGCACCGTTTCCTTACTCCACACACACACACCTCTGTTTACCGAGCAGTAATAGGAACCCGCCTGTTAGTTGATTGGCGGATTGCTTTTCCAGGGGCTTATGATCCTTCCAAAAAAGATATAATAAAATAATTTGGGTCACTCAACGACTGTTTGCGGGACACTGTTGTGCGCATTTGGCTGCCGGGTTTCGCCCACAAAATGTAGTCAATTCACAACTCCAACGATGACTATTATTATTGTGGATCACTTTTCCGAGGCAATGATGGGGGGAGAGAGAGAGAGGGGGAGAGAGAACAGGGAATGGGGTTAGAGGAGAGAGCTCCAGTGGGGAGCGAGCAGCAGCACAGACATGATGAGCTTTGAAATGTTCTATGAATGTAATGCTACGGGCTCTGCTTCCCAGCTGCAGCAAACTGTCAGCTCCCCAATAGCTTGTGGCTGAGATAATAATACTTATAATCCTTGCATTTGATACAGCGCCTTATCATGTCTTTGAGACATCTCAAAACGCTGCACAGAATATACTGTAAAGTGAATTCACTGTGTATTTTGTGGGCGAAAGATCAGCACAGACCAGAGATGGAACCTGGTACTTTTCTGCCTTTTACAGCTCATCGAGGGAAAAAATCACAGCCCCAAGCGGCTGACAACTGTCCTCTCGGGCCTGGTGTAATAGCACAACGCTGACGTGAAGCATTGAGAAAAGGTCACACCACCCTTCCCCAGCGAGTGGCTCTGAGATGACAAACCCGCTTAAGAGTCTGAGTTGATTCTCGCAAACTTAAGCTACATTTCAGGCCAACCTGACATTTAAAGTGGAGATTGCAGCAGGTTCGGCCTGGCAGCACTTGTTTGTTGCCGGGAGAAACACAAGTGACTAACTGCATCGCTGACCTGTTGCACACTCCATCACTATCTGCACCTTGCAGCGATGCCAACACAAGGCAATCTCCTCTTAACACTGGAAATCTTAGCCAGCGATCAGCTTGAGTGTGGAGTGCGATTGTGGTTGTAGCTCACAGGTCCCTGGAGTGATGAGCACTTGCAAACACTGGGGCCCGTTGCTCCACACGCCTCTCCTGAACACGCCGCTCTTCAGCTCGCGAAGGTCTCTTCAGGCTCACCAGACGTCATTTTGCAGAGCGGAGACTTTCGACGGAAAGGGAAGAGAACTTTATTCCCACCTTTTGCGACTGTTTTTCAGCGAGGGTTAGATTTAACAACAACTGACACAGCGCCCTTCATGTGGGGCTGCGTCTCGGAGCGCTTAACACTGGCAGAGCCTGACACCAAGCCAGGGAGGGAGGGGAGGTAACCGTAAGGGCTCCACGCTTTACAGTATATTCCGTGAAGCTCTTTGAGACGTCGTAACGACGTGATACGGTGCTATGTAAAATGCAAGGATTACTATTAAGAATATAGACTTGGATACCAGCAAACACTGGCTGTTGTGGGCTGTGTCTAAGACCATTCACTGCTGATTGAGTGTTACATGGGCTTGTATGATATTAACCTTGGAATAGTGTCAGTGGAATATTGCAACCGTTCTTACAAGCAATTAAAAAGTGATTTTCCTTATCTGCTGACTGAAAATGTCAAGCACTTAGGAGATGTGACATAGACTGATAGGTTCCTGAGAGCCTTTATAGTCAAACTCGACAAATCATTTAAAAGCACTTAGGAAGTTTGGAGAGAATGTGATGGGGAGTGAGCAGGTCATATCAGCAGCACTTAGGGTGACTCCAGTGGGGGCGCTCAAGCCAGTATTTCCATGTGCTCGTACATACTGGTGGAGAGTAATCCTTTTAGCATTCGATGTGACTCCTTATCACGTCTTTGAGGTTTCAAAGAAATTAATTTGTGGAGTTCTGTAGAGTAGTGGTTAGCAAGCGAGAGGTCCCAGGTTCAGTTCCCGGGCGGGACAGGGCAAAATCTTCGGCAGGTTTCCTTACGAAACACGCCTCTGCTTAGCTCGCAGTAAGTTGGAAGCAGTAAGTTAGTCGATTGGTGGATCACTTTTCAGGTATAATAATCCATCCAAAAAATCCCTCTTTAAACGTAGTCATTCAGTCCACTGACTGTTTGTGGGACGCTGCTGTGCGCAATTGGCTGCCGCGTTTCGCCCACAAAATATACAGCCAAATCACTCTACAGTATATTCTGTGAAGCGCTTTGAGACGTCTAAACGACTTGATAAGGTCCACATAACAGGAGCTGTGAAGAAAGCCAGAGGAGGGGGAGTTGGTTTTACCTGGAAAAGGAAGGCTGAGAGATGAAGGTTGTCAGTCACACTGAGAGTGGACGAACCCTTTCAATCGCACGATAAATAATTAATACCACACATGTCTGCTATTAATTTTTCAGTGACATTTATTTAAATTTCTCCTAACCAGAATGTGAGGCATCACCTAGTTGGTGGTGTTTGCTGTGAAATGGCCCTCAGTTTAAGGGTCAGACTCTTTGTTTCACTGTGAAAACACTTGACAGAACCTTAATGCTCCCAGACAGGGGGCAGAGATGGCTGGGATCCGCTGATCTTCTCACTGTGCAAACCGAGAGAGGAGCAAAATTCAGCTTTGTTTGTGAGACGCTGACGTGAATGGTGATGGTGAATATCGACCGTTCCAACCCCACCTGTCAGAATTAATAAATTGACTTACATTATCACACAGGATCTCGGTAGGGTCCTGCGGGGGAGTGGTTAGCACACTCACCTCGCAAGTGAGAAGACCCAGGTTCGATTCCGAGGCAGGGTGAAGCCTTAATCAAGTTTCCTTACTCCACACACGCGCCTCTGTTTACCGAGCAGTAAGTAGGCACCTGTTTGTTAGACAATTGGCTGAATCGCTTTTCCGGGGCGATAATCCCCCAGTAAAACAAAAATGTGGTCACTCAATCCACGACTGTTTGTGGGGCATCGCTGTGTGCAATTGGTTGCCACGTTTCGCCTACAAAATGCACAGTCACTGCACTTTACAGTGTATCCTGTGAAGCGCTTTGAGACGTCTGTAAGATCAAATGCAAGGATTATTATCTGGAGGAGCAAAATTCAGCTTTGTTATTGTGGGACTTGGGCCTGAGCTGACGGAATTGCGTTGGCCACTGTGAAGCGCCCAGAGTCACTGCCCCGCGTGAAGGGTGCTGCGTAAGTGCAAGTTGTTGTTGTTGTGAATGTATTGATGAGTGCCGACTGAGTACTTACAATTCCCCTGAACTCCCGCTGTAAGGTACTGATTAGTAAAAGACTATTTCTCAAGCGTAGCATTGGAAAATGAATTGTGAAAATCCCCCGGGCATGTCTGGTTACTTTAATTTGACTGTTCTCTTTCATTCAGTGTATTTTTTTAAAAAAAAAGTGTTTTTCTTCTGCTTTAACAGATAAACATATTTAAAAGTCTCTCATAGGATCAGTTCATGTACACTGAATCTCCATTACAATAGCATAGCATGAGGAGGGGGTTTCCCTCAGGGCCTTTGTGAAGGAATTCCTAATCTCAAACAGTGGCCCTCGACACGCACCAAATGCCGAGTTCCTCCCGTCTGGCTGTTCAGGTGGATGTTAAAGATCCTGCGGTGCTATTGGAAAAGAGAAGGGAGTTTCTCTCTCTCCCAGTGTCCCGGCCAATAATCCTCCAAATAAAATTGGTCACTGAATCCACGACTGTTTGTGGGCCACTGCTGTGTGCAATTGGTAAACACTCACTGCTCTTTACAGTATATCCTGTGAAGCGCTTTGCGTCGTCTCAATGACACGATGAGGCCCTATATCAAAGGCAAGGATTATCATTAATATTATTATTGTTAATCATAATCTCACGGGTCTGTGTCCCTGTCGTCTCTGTTGGCAGATTGTGGGACATCAAGCTCACAGCCTCCCCAGAGCAGTACTGGGGGGAAGCCCTGCATTGTCAGAGGTGACAGCTTTCATAAGAGGGGCGTTAAAACATTGCTGTTCTCTCAGTGAACATTGAAGATCTCACACATGCTATCGGAACAATGAAGGGAGTTTTTTCAGTGAGTCGGCCAACAATCTTGCCGGGTGATTAAGGGACTTGGCTGTGAGCGAGTGGCTGCCATATTTGCTTACAAAATTGGATGAAATTGGGCATTCACTTCACAGCTGTTTGTGGGACGTCGCTGTGCACAAATTGACCGCCTCGTTCCACAAAGTATACAGCTGCTACACTTTATAGTGTATCCTGTGAAGCGCTTTGAGACGCTTCGAAGACGTGATAAGGCGCTGTATCAAATGCATGGGTTATTATTATTACTTTTGAATGCAACTATCGAATCTGCTTCCACCCTTTCAGGCAGTGCATTCCAGACCGTAACAACTCACTGTTTAAAAAAATGTCTCCTCGTCTCCCCTCTGGTTCTTTTGCCAATTATCTTAAATCTGTGACCTCTGGTTACCGACCCGCCCGCCCGCCAGAGGAAACAGCCTCTATAAAGTCACCCCTCAACCTTCTCGCTCTAAGGAGAACAATCCTAGGTGTAGGTTGGATTTGAACCCAATTTTAAATCTCCTGTGTACCAGCCCTGAGGGAGGTTCATGAAATTATTGCCCCTGCCCTGAGGAAACCAAAGTCCCTTTCTAAATCACCTCAAATATCCTTCTGCTTTCAGGCCTTCGATTGATTTCAGACTGGAGATCATATATACTATAGGAGTCCTGTACAGAAGTGGTAGGCAGAGGGAGAGAGAGAGACTAAGCAATTGGCTGCCATGTTTCCCCCTCAAAATATTGAGTCAATTCACTTTATATTCTGTGAAGCGCTTTGAGACGTCTCAGCGACGTGATAAGGCCTGGATCAAATGCAAGGATTATTATTATTGCCGTATGTGATTGTGTGTTTATTTCCAGTCAGGATTTACAGAGATGATTTTGGCAAATGATATTCAATCGAACAAAACTGGTTTCAATTATGACCTAAAACAACACATTTGAGTTCACGGTGTGATAATAAAGACAGTAACAGAATTTGCAGAGCTGTAGTTCCAGCGCTGCATTGACATATCTTACATTGCAGTCTGTCAAATCAACCATTGATCTGGTCACTTGAATATCCAGAGGTCAGTATATCTGTGTCTCTTCAACAGTTCAGCCCAAATCGTGTGCCTAGTACGCCATTGTGGAGTCCTGCAGTGTAGTGGTTAGAGCACTCGCCTCGCAAGCGAGAGGACCTGGGTTCGATTCCCGGCCTGGGCGAAACCGTAGGCAAGTTTCCTTACTCCACACACAGGCCTCTGTTTACCTAGCAGTTAGTAGGAACGTGGTTGTTAGTCGATTGGCGGATCGCCTTTCCGGGGGTAATAATCCCTTCAAAAAAAATAAAAAAAGGAATAATGATTTGGTCACTCTATCCACGGCTGTTTGTGGGACGCTGCTGTGTGCAATTGTCTGCCACGTTTCGCTGACAAAATATACAGTCACTACACTTTACAGTATATTCTGTGAAGCACTTTGAGACGCCTCGAAGACATGACAAGAGCCTATACCAAATGCAGGGATTATTATGTTATCGACTGGCTTGCCTTTCTCTTATTTTTGCTTAAAAAATAAAATGAAAGGGGGAAAAAAATCTTCTCCCTGACAATACTTAAACATCTTAAATTGTATTGCATCCCATTCCCGATTCGATGGCAGCCCGGTCCGGAGATTTTGGGTGAGTACCCGAAACACTAAGCTTCATGCAGGCTGTGAGATGCCATGATCATTCGTTTTTGGGGGCGGACAGTTGTTTAACACACGCGGAAACCCATCCCTGTGCGTAAGAGTCTCCAAACCCAACTGAGAATTCCATTTATTTGACCTATACCTGGGAATCCCAGAGATAGGTTGTTGGAATGGAATGCGCTCTCTCTCCCTCCCTGGAGGGACACACCCCGCTTACGTAATTGCGGAGAGTATTAGGCGCAGGTTGGCAAGAGCCAAGGCTTGGGGGGAGCCCAGAGTGTGCGTTGGGGTAACTGCCAGAGTCTAACCAGCTAAACCCACACACAGCTTGGCCATCGAGAGCGCTGTCTGGCCAGCTTTCCCGCTGCTAGTCCGTTATTTGGGGTTTGGCTGCAGGCTTAACAGGAACCGAGGGGAAGGATTCCCTGTCCCGAGTGAACAGAGGGGTAGGGAGAGACAGAGAAAAATATCCCGAAGTCAAAGGTCTCCTCCCTTCAGCACTGTACTCCAGAGACATCTTGCTACCAGTCACCATCTCTCAGCAGGAAAGGAATGTGCGTAATCTACCCCACAGATCGGATTCTGTCTTATCCCAACTTTTTTTGCATTTAATAAAACTTCAGTGGAAGTGTACAGCAGGCTTTCCCCTCTCGCCCTCCCCCCCCCCCCCCCACCCCAACCCCCCCTTCCCCTCAAGCACGTTCAAGGTTCTTGTCTGGCCCACAAAATACACAGTTACTCCACTTTACAGTATATCCTGTGAAGCGCTTTGCGACGTCTCAAAGACGTGATAAGGCGCTGTATCCAGTGCGAGGATCCTTGTCCCATGTTCTCAGTTCCTCTCAGACTATGCTCTCCTCCAGCTCGTCAGAATTGTAGAAGGTTTTCTTTTTCCCCATGACTTCTCCCTCGGTGGCATACTGCACTAACATGCCATGAACCGACTGGCTACGTCTAGTCCAGATCACGCTAAAGCGCTTGGCGTAGCTGTAGCAGGTGGTGGCACCAATGTCCCCCATGTCAAACGAGCAGCTGCGCTTGGTTTTGGGCATCTCCGAGGATTGGGGGCAGGGCTGCTTGGCCAACGCGGTTCTCTCACCAGGACCCTCTCCCCCCTGACAGCCCAGTGTGGCCAGCTCGCCATCCCCCTCGCCCCTCTGCTTGCACTTATACCTTTTTCTCTGAGTCTTGGCGCTGTACGGTGGCGCTTTGCGAGACTCCTGGCGAGGCAGGTTGGCAGAGGAGAGGTCTGGCACTGGCACTCCGCCTGTCGGCTGCCCTCTGGTGTTGAGCACTGTAATCCTCTGGGCGGACACCATCCCATTGGGCACCGTGGTCTGGCTGCCGTTGGTTTGTGAGTACACATCGGTGAGCTTGGGCACCTCACAGCGGGCACTGCCACATACCTTGTACTTGACCATCATGATCACGGTGAAGACCAGCAGCGTGACCACGATGATGCCCCCCACGATGACAGTCAGTGTGCCCCCCAGGAAGTGGGCGTGCAGTAGGTGGCAGTGGGGGTACTCCTCGTGGGTGCTGAACTGGATGCAGCCCACCACCTTGGTGGCTGCCAGCTGCGTCACCGAATCGTCGTAGATGGCCAGGATACAGAGGTCATAGTCCACACCTGAGATGAGGTTCTTCAAGATAAAAGCCTTGCTCTTCGACGAGATGATTCTGAAATGAGAGGAATTAATAGTAATGGAAATAATATTAATCCTTGCATTTCATACAGCACCTTAACACGTCGTTGAGACATCTCAAAGCGGTTCATATGAGTGATCATATTACTGATTTTTTGAAGAGATTATTACCACCGCAAAGCGATCCGCCAGTCGACTAACAAGCGGCTTCCTGCTTACTGCTGGTAAACAGGCGCGTAGAGTAAGGAAACTTACCTGAGGTTTCACCCCACCCAGGAATTGAACCAGGGTCCTCTTGCTTATGAGGTGAGTGCTCTAACCACTAAGCAACAGGACTCCACTGACTACAGACTCCCTGATCCCCAACTCTAGCTACCTGCCCCCTCTGGCCTGCAGGCTGAGTTTTGAAGCCCACAAAACTGTCCATTTAAGAAAGGAGTAAAAGGCAATGAAGGAGAATGGTTTGTCAATAAAACTGTCAGCAAACATCAGTCTCCAGCAAAGGTCAACCAGCCATGAAACACAAGAGAGAGGCTTTTCATCTGTTCCCTTCAATAAACTGAATAAATCTACCCTATCACCCTATTGTCAGAGACCAGAGATGCACAAACATCAGAGACCTCTAAAAATCCTCACATCTGAAATGTTCGCAACTCAAATCGCACTCCAAAGTTTCTATAAAGTGTAGTGACTGTGTATCTGTAGGCGAACACAATAGCAGATATGTTCATTGCCACTTGACTAGTCACTGGGGACAGGGAATCCTCCCACTCAGCTCCTGATAATCTTGCAAGCCAAAGCCCTAACTAATGGGTAGGGTGGTTCTAACTGGACAAGCAGTGGGAAAGCTTGGCCAGACAGCGCTCTCTCTCTCACTCCCTCTCTCAATGGCCGAGCTGTGTGTGGGTTTAGCTGGTTAGACTCCAGCAGTTACCCCAACGCACACTCTGGGCTCCCCCCAAGCTTGGCTCCCGCCCAACCTGAGCCTAATACTCTCCAGAATTAGGTAAGCAAGGGGGCGTCCCTCCAGGGAGAGAGAGAGCGCGCATTCCATCCCAACCATCTCTCTCCGAGATTCCCATGTGTTGGTGGGATGCATGGAAAGCTCAGCTTGGTTTGGAGACTTGTAAGGATGGTGGTAGGTTTCAGCTCGCATCAGGCGCCCGTGTTTTCCAGCGCACACACTTTCAGTGCCTGTGTGCGGAATAATGGAGAGTGATGACAAGGTGGCAATCTAATTTAAAGGGTTGAGATGTCATGGGCAGGAGTGAAGCTCAATTGGTTTAGCTGAACCCTGGAATCCGATTACTGTCTCGAAATTGCAACCGGTTGCATTTTCTATGTAAAGTAATGATATTATGACCGTAGGGTTGGGTATTGCTTTGCTCTCATTCCCCCTCTCTGTCGCTGTGGAGTGTCGGAGCGCTGCAAGTTCGGGAGAGATAATTAAATTTCGAGCAGAGCTTTAAGTGTTTTTGACATTGCCAATCAGGAGGTTTATGAAAAATTCCCAGTTGATTTGATCTGCAAAAATCTCACTCCCCGAGCTTCTATTTAGTGCACGTTCCACACACACACATGCGCATTGTTCTGTATATGTGGGGCAGAAGCAAACCGAGCTATATAATAATCCTTGCGTTTGATATAGCCCCTTTCCATGTCTTCGAGACGTCTCAAAGTGCTTCTCAGGATACACTAAAGTGGAGTGACTGTATATTTTGTCGGCGGGCCAAACGCAGTAGCCAATTGCTCACAATTGCTCCTACAATCAGTCATGGATTGAGTGACCAAATCATTGATCACTCAATCATTATTTTTTCTGAAGGGATTGTTACCCTGGGAAAGCGATCCACCAATTGACTAACAAGCGGGTTCCTACTTACTACTTAAGGAAACTTGCCTGAGGTTTTGCCCTGAAGGGAATCGAACCCAGGTCCTCTCCCTTGCGAGGTGAGAGCTCTAACCAGTAAGCTACAGGACTCCTCTATGAAACATATCCTGACGTGAAAGGCTTGGTATCAAATACAAAGATTCATCACTCAGTCTCCGCTCTACAGTTTTACATTAGCGTTGGGGACAATGGATGGTTTCAGTGTACGAGAAAGGCAGCGTGTGCTCACCTGTACACAAGTGTCTCATCGATGGAGCAGTTGTACTGGATTTGGTACATCCACACGATGTGGGGAGACTTGCTCTGTGCCCAGCGAATGAGAGCTGTGGTGCCGGTCACGTCAGTCACAGACACCGTCTTGTCCCGGGGCCTGCTCCTGCCTGTGCTGTTGGTCACGGGTTTAGTGGAGGTGCTGATGTCCGAGGAGCCCGGATCGTGGTGCAGGATCTGTAGGGTCCCGTTGCCGCGGTGAGGGAGGGGGATGATCTTCAAGTCTGCCAGTGCCGTCGATTCACCAGCCGCGTTGGTGGCAAAGCAAGTGTAGACTCCGTCTTCTCTCATGGTGGTGACCAGGATATCGAGCGTGCCGTTCCTGTAGGACACTATCCTGGAGGAGTTAGACACGATCTTATCCTCGGGCGAGACCCAGTGGATAATGGGTTCGGGATCCCCGATGGCTCGGCACTTTAACGTAGCTCGCTGCCCCTCCAGGATCCACACCTTGTGTGTGTGTCTGGTGATGAGAGGAGGCTCACAGATAAACTCCTCCTCGGGGATAGACCAGAAATACCTGCCGGCCAGGTGAGCAGGGGAGGCACACGTCTCCATGTCGTCCTCTCGCACCAGGCGTCTCAACCACAGCAGCTCACAGTTGCAGTGCAGAGGGTTCCCCCCGAAGTTCAGGATAATGATAGAGGTGTACGGGGTGGGATTTATAACTCCAGTCTGGGAGCGGGAGAACAGAGAGTCTGGGGGCAGAGTCTGCAGCCTGTTAGATGTCATGTCCAGGCGAGCCAGCTTAAATAGCTCCGCAAACGTGTCGGCCATGATGTAGTCGATCAGGTTGTGGTCCAGGTTGAGCATGTGCAGGTTGACCATGCTCTGGATGGCCTCCCACGGCACGCGCTGCAGGTTGTTGAAGGAAAGGTCCAAGTCCTCGAGGGTCACCACAAAGTCGTCGAAGGCCGACAGGGCGATGTTGATCAGCTGGTTGTTGTTGATGATCAGGTGCTGGAGGTTTATTAGCCCCCGAAGGCTGTCCTCGTGGATCCTGATCAGCCGGTTGCTGTCCAGGTGGAGCGAGCGCAAGCTCTCCAGGTCCCCGAAGGCGAAGGGCTCCAGGCTGATGATGTGTTTCTGGACAGTGTCAGGTCCACCAGACCCGACATGTTGAGGAAGTCAGGCTGGGCGATCACCCGCAGGAAGTTGTCAGCCAGTCGGAGCTCCACGGTCCTCCGGTCGATGTTTATTGGGATGAAGAGCAGCCCCTTGTTAGCGCACAGAGTGCTCAGCGACTCAGACAGGTTCTGGCAAGTGCAGTGGAAAGGGCAGGCTTCGGACCCGGCTGCTAAGCTTCCTACCAGCAGAAAGGCGAACGTGAACTTTTCCATGGTAGTCCCGTTAGAGAGGTGTGTGGGCAGCCAATGTCCAGATTAGACCTGCGGGCAACACAGAACACACACCAGGTCAATGCAGACAGACATCAGGGCAACCGTTTATACACAGACTCCAATCATGTGGAGTCCTGGAGCGTAGTGGTTAGCGCAAGAGGACACGGGATCAATTCCCGGGCCGGGTAACATCTTTAAACAAGATTCCTTCCTCCACGCGCGCCTCTGTTTACCGGCAGTCAGTAGGAACCCGCTTGTTAGTCGATTGCCGGATCGTTTTTCCGGGGGTAACAATCCGACAAAAAAACATTTGGTCACTCAATCCACGACTGTTTGTGGGACACTGCTGTGAGCAATTGGCTGCTGTGTTTCACCCACAAAAATATACAGTCACTACATTTTACAATATCATAGAATCTTACAGCTATCCAACCAGTCCCACTCCACTGCGCCTATTCTGCGATGCGCTTTGTGACGCCTCAACAGCGTGATGATGTGTGATATCAAATGGAAGCGTTAGAAGTAGTATTATAGTGATTTTCCCTCTCCCTGGTAACCTTGTGATGGGGCCTGGAGAGGAGGTGACTCTCTCGCCTGCTGGTAAATTGCTGCGATAGATCAGGAACAGGTTACAATTTGAGTCCAGAGCGGTGAAAGGAAAACAACAAGGTCTTTGTTTTATTGATGAGCCTGTCACTGGACAATGAGGGGTATCAGGTTTGCACAGTTGCTGGTTTAATGTGCTTGTTGGCTTGTTGACTGACGTATCTGTTTAACAGGGTAGTAATGTACAACACAATAGAAGGCCAGATAAACCATTGCCCTGATAATGATAATAATAATAATAATCCAGCCATATGTTCCAGGGTCTTAGCACATCTTCAAGACGTCTCAAAGTGCTTCACAGAATACACTGTCAAGTGAATGGACTCTATTTTGTGGGTGACTTGTCCACTTGGGGCACAGCAGTGTCCCACAAACAGTCGTGGCTTGAGTGACCACGTGTTTTTTTGAAGGGATTATTACCCTTAGAAATGTGACTTGTCAATTGACTGACAACTGGGTTCCTACTTACTGCTGGTAAACAGAGGCGTGTTTACTTGGGAATCGAGCCAGGGTCCTCTCGCTGGTGAGGCGAGTGCTCTAACCACTACACTACAGGGAGCTTTAGTCATGCTCCTTGTAAGCACGTTCCATTGCACTAAAACAAAGCCCAGACATGAACTAGAGCAGTGCGCTCACTCTGTCACTGAGTGCGCGGATTACAAAGACAGCCTCTGGGGGAGGAGAGAGCAGTTTCTGTTCTGTCAGGAGAACAGCCGAGACTCTCAAACAACTCATGATCATAGGAAGATGGTCGAGTAGGTATTAGAATCTAGAAGTTTACAGCACAGAAGGAGACCATTCGGCCCATCGAGTCCCACAGAAAGGTTTTCGTTCAATCCCACTGCCCTGCCTTACCCCTAGACCCCTTGAAGCCTCTATCCTTCATATACCCTCAGTGTAGTCTGAGATCAAATAAAATGAAAGACCTTCTTCACTCCCTCTATCACAGAGGACGTTATGTGCCTCCTCTCCCCCAAAGCCTCGAAAATGCTGCATAAATAATAATCCTTGCATTTGATATATTATCAAATATATCACATTGTTGAGACACCTCAAAGCGCTTCACAGAATATACTGTAAAATGAATTGACAGGATATTTGTAATTATTATTTATTTTATTTTGGAGGGATTAATACCCCCGGAAAACGATCCATCAATCTACTAACAACCAGGTTCCTATTTACTGCGAGGTAAACAGGCGCGTGTGGAGAAGGAAAGTTGCCCAACATTTTGCCTTGTCCGCCCAGGTATCAAACCCAGGTGCTGTTGCTTGCGAGGCGAGGGCTCTAATCACTACGCTACAGGACGCCACGTTGAGAATTTCTGCTGGTAAATTGCTCATTGTCTGTTGCTGGAAGGACTGTTCTGCAGTTGCGTGTCAGGAAGCTTCCTATCTCATCAGTGTGTACATTGTAAGGATTGAAAAGCAGCGAGGGGCTGGTGAATGGCGTCCTGATTGTGTGTGCGCGTGCAGGGCTGCGATTGAGAACCGCATTGGGGCCACCTCAATCACCAAGCAAATTCAGTGCCTTAACACACTGAAAGACCCGTTCTTATCCTTTAAGATAGTGGCAGAAATGCCTTACAGCATATTCTCCTGCTTCAAATGGATTTATCTTGAAACACTCGCCTTGTTCCCAGGAACACAGCGCTCGGTTGAGCTGTCTGAATGGATTGTAAGCTGTTTATTATCTGACTCTAGATGACAATTTGCTCAGCTTATCTCTGCTAATTTTAAGTCTGCTGTTGAGTTAAAGATTACAGTGTGGGAATTTTTCTCCGGGCCTGTCATCAGCTCACAGGTACCTCGAGGCATTCACATAAAGGACGTCTCAGAGTGCTCTATGTTGGGCTGACCGAGTGGACAGAGAGGGAGAAGTGGGGAGAGTTTAGAGGGAAGGGCAGGTTCGATGATAATAATAATAATCTTTGCATTTGATACAACGCTTCATCAGGTCGTTGAGACGTCTCAAAGCGCTTCACAGAATACACTGTAAAGAGAATTCCCGGGAAAGGCAAAACCTTAGGCACGTTTCCTTACTCCACACGCACCCCTCTGTTTACCGAGCAGTAAGTAGAAACCTGGTTAGTCAATTGGTGGATCACTTTCCGTGGGGTAATAATTCCTCAGAAAAAAATTGGTCACTCAATCTATGACTGTGTGTGGGACGCTGCTGTGTGCAATTGGCTGTCCTGTTTCGTCCACAAAATATACACTCACTACACTTTACAGTATATTATACAGAGAGTGAGGCTTAGGGACTGTTGGATGGAGTTCTAGAGGGTGGGGGCAGAGAGGCTGAAGAGGGGACGAAGCCATGGATGGCCTTGAAAGTGAGGACGAGAAGTTTGAACTCGATCCTCTGGGCGATGGGGAGCCAGTGGAGCCGGGCCAGGGTGGGATTAATAGGGTCGCGGAGCCTGGTGCAGGAGAGGACATGAGCTGCAGACTGATCTCTGAATGATCTCCATCCTACAGGTCAAACCATCAGGAAAAACAGCCCGTCAGTAAGGCAATGATTAGTGTGCAGATACTAATAGAATAATAGAAGGGTTGCCATCAATTCAGGGGATTAGTCTTAAACTCCGAGATTCTGGTGACTAACCGAAACTGCACCAACTTTACTTCATGTCAATTCGCCCCAAACCCACTATTGGATTAGCAGCTTGTAATGCTCAGAGATGTGTCTCTTATTTGCTGTGTAATTGTTTCACACAAAGCTGCTTAATCCCCAGAGGAGAGGCTGACTTTGAACGAAGTGGGTCGGCGAGACTGAGGAAAATTTGCTAATGCAACTGCCATGGGTTCAGTGAAGTCGTGTAGTTCAGTGAGTGGTTAGGGCACTCGCCTCGTAAGCGAGAGGACCTGACTTCGATTCTCGGGCGGTTCAGGGCCAAACGTTGGGCACGTTTACTTACTATACACACGCCTCTGCTTACCAGCAGTCAGTAGGAACCCACTTGTTAGTCGATTGGGGGATCGCTTTCCAGTGGTAATAATCCCGCCAAAATAATAATAATTTGGTCACTCAACCCACGACTGTTTGTGGGACACTGCTGTGCGCAATCGGCCGCCGCGTTTCGCCCACAAAATACACAGTCACTGCACTTTACCGTTTATTCTGTGAAGCGCATTGAGACGTCTCAAAGATGTGATAATGCGCTGTATCAAATGAAAGGATTATTATTATTATGGGTTCATCCCCAGCAAAGAATTGAAACCCACAGCGCTGAGGTTTAGCTTTAGTAGCTGCACATTCATAGAATATTCAAGGAAAAATTCCACCGGGTTTCAAACTTCAATTGGAATACTTAGTGAGGACGTAGAAATGCAGTGTAATGGGGAGTGGCAACAGTGCTAACTATTAATTCATTCCACCATAAAAATAATAATCCTTGCATTTGATATAGCGCCTTATCACGTCGGCGAGACATCTCAAAGCACTTCACAGGATACACTGTGATGTGTAGTGACTGTGTATTTTGTGGGCGAAACACGGCAGCCAATTGCCTGGTCTTTCTCCCTCTCTTGTCTCTCTCCCTCTCTGGTCTCACCCTCTCTCTCTCCCTCAGGCCTCACCCTCTCTCTCTCTCTGTCTGTCTGTCTGTCTGTCTGTCTGTCTGGTATCTCTCCCTCCTTCTCGCTTGTCTCTCTCTGTCCCCCTCCCTCTGGTCTCTCTCTCCTCTGTATGTAAAGAACTAACAGATTTCCTGTTTCCCCCACTGCCCCCTCTCTCTTCCCTCTCGCGTCAATCCATCTGCACAAAAAATGTTCTCAGATATATTCAAACAACGAATATCACTAAATCAAAAATCCGAGCCCAAAATGACAGGATTAAGGGAGCTTTCGTGTTCTTTCCCTGCTACAGGGGCAATCATTCCTCCTAACTTCAGGGGAGATCATTCCTCCTAACCTCATTACTTTTCCATCAAACCGCATTTTGTTTTAATTTCATATAAAAGTCCCAGCCTTGGCCATTTTTTCCCATTCGGGGGATTAAAATCGTAGAATAATAGAATTTTACAGCACAGAAGGAGGCCATTCGGCCCATCATGCCTGTGCCTGCTCTTTGGCCCCACTCCCCTGCTCTTACCCCATAATCCTCCACATTTTTCCTTTTCAAGTCCCTATCCAATTCCCTTTTAAAAGCAATTATCGAATCTGCTTCCACCAGCCTTTCAGGCAGTGCATTCCAGACCGTAACAACTCTCTGCGTGAAAATATGTCTCCTCGTCTCCCCTCTGGTTCTTTTCCCAATTATCTTAAATCTGTGTCCTGGTTACCGACCCGCCCGCCCGCCCGCCAGAGGAAACTGTTTCTTCCTATCTAATATGTTAATATTCAATTAATCCTGGAGTAATTGAATGATACCAGGGTTTAAAGGGTTAATCGGGAACACTTACCCCCCCATAGGGCTGTGGATTATGGCTGATCCATTCACACTGTTCAGACTGAGCTGCATAGATTGTTGTTAGGTCAGGATATCAAGGGAAAAAAATAATAATAATCTGGTCATTCAATCCACGCCCGCCGCGTTTCACCCACAAAATACACAGTCACTACACTTTACAATATATGCTGTGAAGCACTTTGAGACTTCTCGATAATGCGATAAGGCACTCTATCAAATGCAAGGATTATTATAATTATTATGCTGACAGCTCCTATTACCCACTTCAGGTTAGAGATTTGAGCAAGTGCTTGTACTCCGTGTTCCAACATCTGTTTTGTTTGAAGCGAGGAATCTGTCCGGCCCTCCTCTTAATTGCTACCGGGGACCATCAGTAACTAACGCTGGAATTTGCTGCATTATTTCACAGTTGCAAAGGGTTTTTCAGTGAATTTTCCAATCCTCCCTTTAGCTTCACCAGCCCCGGCAACCAATCCTTGTCCAACCTACTGTGACCTTCACAAGCTCAAGAGTGTGAATGAGTTGCATTCAATTCAAAAGTATTTCAGTCCTCACAGGCTGTGCAAACAAACGAGGGAATTACCAAAATTAGTTGACGGAATGGAAAGCATTTTAACCCTTCGCTCTGTCCCGTGAGAGAAGGCTTTAACCCTTTAGGGACTGCCTTGGCCATTAGCAGACAGACAACGTTGAGAAAAACGCCAACAACTTGCATTTTACACCGTGCCACTCACGCGGGGTATCGTCCCAGAGCGCTTGACAGTGGCAGACCACAACGCTGAGCTGGAGGTAGAGCGGGGAGGTGGCAGTAGGCATTATTGAAGAGGAAGGTCTTCAGGTCGCCCTGAAGATGGGGAGGGATGGGGCAAGACGGAGGGATTGAGGGTGAGAGTCCCGGAGTTTCGGGCATAGCGGTTGAAAGTGTGGTTGCCGTTGGTGGCGCAGAGGGCACGGGGGATAAGCAGGAGGCCCTATGGAGCAGGTCGAGGAGGGCAGCAGGTAGTGAGATTGAATGAACAACTTGCTCTGATGGCGGGTGCGGAGCCAATGGGCTGAACCTCCTCCTGGGCTGATTCTATGAATTACACGTTCCAGAAATGGTTCTGGCATTTTTTATGTTGTTTCTGAGAGGAATGATAACCAGTTTGTGCTGAAAGCAATCAATTCTCCTTCCTTCCTTCCCTCCCTCCACACACTCCCTCCCCAAAGGACCGGGCTGGATAGATAGCAGTCCATTAAACTGGCGGAGAGCAATACTACTCCCTTCCGATTTCCTGGTAAAACTCTACTCTGTCTTCTCATAATGTGCAGAAAAGCACTTGTTTTGATGGGCTGACTGGCTGGGGTTGAAGGGTAGATCAATGGAGCTCGCGCAGCCTCTAATGCTATCAAGTGTTTGGGTGCCATTCTGTTGTACTCTGTTGACTTGTCCTTCTGACGTGAAGGGCGCTATACAAGTGTAACTTGTTGTTGTTGTCCTATATATGTTGCATTGCCGTCCTTCGGGTGAGATGGTAAACCCACTCCCTTGGCTGCCTGTTCAAGTGGACGTTAAAGATCTCCTGCGGCATTATTCGAAAAGAGAAGGGAGTTTCTCTCTTTCTGTCCCTCGGTGTCCTGGCCAACAATCCCCCAAATACAATTGGTGGCTGTTTGTGGGACACAGACAGCGGTGTGCAATTGGCTGCTGTGTTTAAGGATTAAAGGGGGTGTGATAGTTTCTCTGTAGCTTTGGGAAGGAAACACATCTGTACAAATGGATGAAGCAAATCGAATGGAAACACATGTGTATAATTTGTCCGTGGAACTCCATCCCACAGTCCCTTCGCCTCGCTCCCTCTCTCTCCTCCTTCAAGGCATATCTCAAGACCCTTCTCTTCGACCGAAGGCGCCTTCTACCCCCACCCTCCACCCCTCCTGATCCCAACCCAACAAGTGCGTGAGAACTTCAGGGGGAGGGGTTTCCCTTCGCCCTATCTATTGTCTCTCGTGGATTCCAGGGGGAGCACTCGCTGTGCAAGTGAGAGACCTGAGTTCAATCCCAGGCAGAGGGCGAAACCTTGGGCAAGTTTCCTTACTCCACACAGAGCCTAATAGCAATCCCTCCAAAACCCAAAACAATAATAAATTGGTCATTTTCAATCTACGACTGTTTGTGGGACATTGCTGTGCGCAATTGGCTGCCGCGTTCGCCCACAAATATACAGTCAATTCACTTTACAGTGTGTTCTGTGAAGCGCTTTGGGACGTCCTCCCGACGTGAAAAGCGCTATATCAAATGCAAGGATTATTATTATTATTATTATAACCCCCAGCTCAGGTCCAAATTCCCAATTATCCAGAGCCTTTGGTACGTCCTCCTGACGTGAAAGGCGCTGTGTAAAGGTAATGTGTTGTTGTTATTGTTGTGGAGCAGGTTAAGCGAATTTACCCTGAAGGGTTAAGTGAACTGTAATGTTCAGCTGGTGTTGAATGTAATTAGTTGACCCACTGGTGAAGAGTTTGCTGATATCCACCAACAAAGGGGGTTTTCTGCCAATTGTCTCCTTCAAGCTGTTCGGGGACAGTTTTTCACAGTATTTTCACAGATCGGTTTCAGGAGCTGTTGCGTAATTCATCAGTGTTCGAAAGGCTCGTTTGAGGGTTTGAAATAAAAAAAAACAACAATAATAATAATGCGGTCACTCAATCCACGACTGTTTGCGGGGGGGGGGGACCGCCGCTGTGCGCAGTTGGGCCGCCGCGTTTCGCCCACAAAACATACAGTCAATTCAATTTACAGTGCGTTCCGTGAAGCGCTTTGAGACGCCTCGAAGACGTGGTAAGACGCCGTGGGTGGGGTTGGGAGGAAAGCTGTGCAGCTCTGAATGTAAAATAATGCAGTTTCTGCCTGTGTGGGGTGTGGGGTGGGGGGTGGGGGGGGGGGGAGGGAGAGAGAGAGAGAGAAATAAACAGCGCCTTTCAGAAGTACGTCTGCGCTGGAGAAATCAATGTCAGTATTCAGAGGCTAAGGCTGGAGAGAGAGAGAGAGAGAGAGAGAGAGATCTGGGCAGCTGGAGTCCCCGCGTAATGCTTGTGATAAAATGCATTCTGTTCCCCCCCCGAAAAAAATCAGTCATTAAAGTAACCCCAAAGGAAAGGATTACCGCCTCACAGATGCGTCCAAAAAACAAATGGACAAATGGACGGATGTGATTTGTATGTACGTGTGGATACTGTCACATCCAAGAATAGAATGAAACAAATCTGGAGGGTTTTTTACCCCCACACCCCCCCCCCTCCCCCCCCCCCCCCCCCACACACACCCACCCACACACACCACAACACACACCACAAGGGAGAAATCTGGTCAACGCTGATGTGGTCAAATGTGTCATAAAATAAATAAATTCTTGAGCTCTTAAGATGACAGAACGACGAAGGAGGAAAAGTGTTTCGGTGAAAATTCACTGTCCCCCTTTATATATATATATATATATATCACTAATCGATGGGATAATGTGGTGTACCCCCGTATTCAGCAAAAGGGCAGTCGGTTGTGGCAGGAGAGCAAAGCCAACATGCGGCGGTGAAATGGTTAACAGTTCTGCACACACACTCAGACACACACACACAGCCTCACACACATGTACACACACATGTACACACACACATATACACCCACACAGACATGTGGACCCGCACATACAGTCCCCAAAACCCCCCATTTCACCTCTACATCTTAATGACGTTGTACCAACAACGTCCATAACACTTTAGTGCCTCTCTCCGCCGTTCCAACGCTGAACAGTCCCCCAACACTTTTTCGTTTAAAGCAAATAAACATTTTTTTCACATCTCTCTCTCTCTCTCTGTGTGTGTTTCCCTCTCTGTAAAGTTTACCTTCACAGCCTCGGCAGCTGCGAGTGTGTGGCTCCCACTGTCCCATCCGCACCGACACTGCGTCCCTCCTCCCGCACCGCAGCTCCGGACATCTTCAGCGCTGGTGGAATGGTCCGAGAGATGGGGTGTGTCTCCCCCTCTCTCCCCCTCTCCCCCTCTCCCCCGCTCTCCCGCCCCAGACCGGCTCTCCCCTGTAACTGGAGCTCCCGTCCTTTTCAACGGTTGGGTTTCCAGGCGTTCATGTGTGTGTGAGACCATCGCTGCACAATCCAACTTCCAGAGGAACCTCCATCCACAGTGCCATCGCTCTCCCCCAGTGAACAAAGATGCCGTTTGTTCGCTTAACTCAAGATATCTCTGTGTGCATTGCTCTCTCCCTCGTGCTCTCTCGCTGTCTGCCCCCCACCCCCCTCCCTCCCTCCCTCTCTGTATCTCTGTATCTCTCTCTCTCCTGTATCTCTCCCCTTCTCCCTCCCCCCCCCCCTCTCTCTGTATCTCTCTCTCTTTCCCTCTCTCTCTGTATCTCTCTCTCTCTCTGTACCTCTCTCTCTCTGTATCTCTCTCTCTCTGTATCTCTCCCCCTCTCCCCCCCCCTCTCTCTGTATCTCTCTCTCTCTCTCTGTATCTCTCTCTCTCTCTCTGTATCTCTCTCTCTCTGTATCTCTCTCCCTCTCTCTCTGTATCTCTCCCTCTCTCTCTGTATCTCTCTCCCTCTCTCTCCGTATCTCTCTCCCTCTCTCTCTGTATCTCTCCCTCTCTCTCCTCTCTCTCTCTGTATCTCTGTATCTCTCTCTCTCTCTGTATCTCTCTCTGTATCTCTCTCTCTCTCTCTCTCTCTCTCTCTGTATCTCTCCCCCTCTCTGTATCCCTCTCTCTCTCTCTGTATCTCTCCTCTCCTCCTCCTGTATCTCTCTCTCTCTGTATCTCTCTCTCTCTGTATCTCTCTCTCTCTGTATCTCTCCCCCTCTCCCTCCCCCCCTCTCTCTCTGTATCTCTCTCTCTCTGTATCTCTCTCTCTGTATCTCTCTCTCTCTGTATCTCTCTCTCTCTCTGTATCTCTCTCCCCCCTCTCTCCCCCTCTCCCCCCCCCTGTATCTGTAGCTCAGCTGTCGGCAAAGCAGCGGAACTCCCCTCTCGCTGCAGACCGATCGCTCTCCCGCCTCAGACACACACACAGCACTGATGTGCGACCCGCAGTGCTTTCTCCCAGTGTCGCTCTCCCTGGTCCACACTGTGCCCTCACCAGTCAGCGACTGGTCAATCTGCTTGTGGATCCCCCCACCCCCCAATACACTGTGCTGTGATGGTGGGTTGGCTCCACTCGCTCCCTCTCTTTCCCCCCCACCCCCCCCCACACCCCCACCTTGTTTTCCTGTGAGGATATTAATACTATGCAGTCACCCACAGCCCCACTGCTCCGAAGCAGTAATGTGAAGCTGTGTTCAGTTGCTGCTGTTATGCATAAACATTCAGGGATGACAGCTTTGAAAGCCAGAGAAGTTGAGTGTGTGTGTGTGTGTGTGTGTGTGAGTGCGTGTGTACATGGGTGTGTGTATGTGAGTGGGGGGGTGGAGAGGGGACTGCACTTAAAATCTCGTACAAGTTGTCAGTTCCCTTGTCTGTAAGGAAGGGGCGAAAGGCTCAGAGATGAGATGTCCTTTCTCTCTTGGCTTTAGTTACATGGTTTGTCATCAAGTGTGAAACTCTTTCTCCCCACCCCACCCCACGCCACCCCACCCCACGCCACCCCACGCCACCCCACCCCACCCCACCCCACCCCACGCCCGTCCGGTATTTCTGAAATTAATAACAAGACGCCGACTTGAAACCCAAACTGTTCAGCTCACAAATGGTCTTGGAAGGAAAGGCGGCCGTGATGCAATTGGGTTACGGTGAGGAGCAAGTGGGACATTCATTAGAATGATACTTCAGTTTCCTGTGTTAATGGGCCCCAGGCCTCTCTCCCCGCTCGAGAGGTGGAGAGCGTTTTACATCTTATCATTATCTTATCACTCATCCAGAGACAGGCCAGTGCTTCGCATTCAGGTGCCTGGAAGAGAGAAGGCAGCGGTGTTAATTAAAGGGAATATCTTAAAAGGGACACTCCCCATTTGCCAATTTCCAGCTTGCGTTTCACGTGGAGTCCTGTAGCTCAGTGGTTAGAGCGCCCGCCTCACATTCCCGCGCAGGTCAGAGCAAAACCCGAGGCAAGTTTCCTTACCCGATGCACACACGCGCCTCTGTTTACCAGCGGTAAGTAGGGACCTGCTTGTTGGACGATTGGTGTATCGCTTTCTGGGGTAATAATTCTGCCCGAGTCCAACAATTCTCCGTGTTAATCGCTCATTCAACTCCCGGCTTTATGCAACCCTTGCTGTGTGCCAAATGATTACTTTTCTTGCCCACAACAAACAGTCACTACACTTGACATTAATTACGTGAAGCGCTGTGACTGTGAGATGTTTCAACACATGACTCACCAGCACTTTTCCATCAGTAAATACCAGTTAGTTCTGTCAGTAACAGAGCACTTCAGCTAATTCACACTGAGAGCTGCAGCATCTCCACCACAGAACTCCCAAACTCTCTCACACACACGCACACGCGCTCTCACACACAGACCCTCCTCACACACACATGCTCACTCGCACACGCTCTCCCACACTCACACGCTCTCACACACACCCTCTCACACACACACACGCACACACGCACACACACACACGCGCTCTCTCACAACACACAATTTAAACTAATGTCATTAGCAGTAAAACGTAGCAGAAAGGTTACAGCACCTCGTCCTGCTGAAACGTGTCAGAGTGTTTCCTGTCAAGGCAATCACACCCACTGAGGGCCCCTCGATGGGGTGAATAACAATAATAATCCTTGCATTTGATGAAGCATCTTCGAGACGTCTCAAAGCGCTTCTGCAAAGATACTGTAAAGTGAAGTGACGATATTTTGTGGGCAAAACGAGGCAGCCAGTTGTGCAGAGCAATGTCCTATGAGCAGTCGTGGATTGAAGTGATCAAATTATTATTTATTTAGTTATTTTGTGAAAGGATTATTGCCCAGGGAAAGCGAGCCACCAATCCCTCGCCAACCGGGTTCCTACTCACTGCTATGTAAACAGAGGCGTGCGTGAGGCCCAACATATCGCCCTGCCCGGCCGGGAATCAAACACCGGTCCTCTCGCTTGAGAGGCGAGAGCTCTAACCACTGAGGTGCAGGACTTCACAGGTAATATTCCCTCCCCTGCCTTTCCACACTCACATTCTCTGCGCTGTGCTGTTGCTCAGCAACAGAAAGCCCCTTTCCAAGTCGCTTTTCCTTTAATAAAATTACACCAACAATTATGTAAAACCATCAGATAGTCAGGGAGGCGATTGAAAAGTGGCCCCATCTCTGCTTTAGCTCTTTCTTAAATTGTTTCCGTTTCCCTCAGTTTGTGATAATCTTCAACCTTATTAGGTTATAGTCAGATGATATACGAGAGTGAATTTTTTTCCCTTAATTTACTATCAAGAGTAACATAATATTACAGGACCTATATCACCAAGCGGTGTGTTGCTTAATGTCCTATGTAATGCAGCCTGTTATTGGCAATCTGATCGCTGGAATACGTCAAACGCTCTCTACTTCAGTAGAAATGTATTTTGTACAAGAGAGAGAGAAAAATACTATTGTACATTGGAGGGAGAGCAACATAACTCTCAGTGAGTTTGAAATGATAATTATAATAACAATCCTTGCATATGACACAGCGCCTTATCACGTCTTCGAGACGTCTCCAAGTGCTTCACATGATACGCTGTAAAGTGCAGTGACTATGTATTTTGTAAGCGAAATGCGCAGCTTATTGCGCCCGGCAGTGTCACACAAACAGTCGTGGATTGAGTGAGCAAAATTATTGTTAAGATTATTTATTTCTGATGGGATTATTACCCCCGGAAAAGTGATCGGCCAATCGACTAACAACCTGCTGCTGGTAAACAGAAGCGTGTGTCTGGAGTGAGGAATCTTCCCTAAGGGTTCGCCCTGATCCGCCCGGGAATCAAATCCAGGTCTCTCACTTGCGAGGCGAGGGCTCTAACCACTGAAGCTACAGGACTCTTGGCCCATTGGGGGCTCGAGCCCACAATCTTTTGATCCAGAGGGGCAGAGACTGAGCTGGTGTGGCCTGAAGGCATTCGTGACAAGAGATAAAACATAAAAATTGTTGGGAAATTAGAAAAAGATTTCTGCTCTGGAGAGCAAATTAATAATCCTTTGAACCAGAGATCCACACAGTGTCACAATGTGCTGCAGTCTCCACTCCTAATTGCCCATTAGCCTGGTGGTACAACGCTGGAACGTTAATGGTCCCTCTGACCTGCCTGGACATTCTGTGCACTCACATCTACACCTACCTCAACGGCAGGATATTGGCCTCTCGTTTCCATGCCACACAGGGATGGAGGCTGTTATTCCGAGCGATCCAATCCCTCTGCTCGATCGGCTCCGGCCTCCTGCGTGTCTCTCCTGCCCTCCATTCCACCATCGGAGGCCATGCTTCCACTTAGCCCTCCGCCTTTCCCCCTTCCTTCCCATCTTCAGATCACGCCTGAAAATCTTACCCTTCGACCGTGTCTACCATCACCTCCCTCCCTCCCTCCCCCCGGCTCAGGGTCAGGGTCCGCCACTGTCAAGCGCTCTGGGACGCCTCCTGGTGTGAAGGGAGTTGTGTAAATGAAGCTGTTGTGGTGCTGGTGGTGGTGGTTGGAGCACTCGCCTCGCAAGAGAGAGGGACCGGGTTTGATTCCTACTGACTGCTCAGTAAACAGAGGAACGTGTGTGGAGTAAGGAAACTTGCCTAAGGTTTCGCCCTGATCGGACCCGCCCGGGAATCGAACCCGGTTCCTCTCGCTTTGTCAGAGGACTCTAACCACTTAAACTGTGGTTTAAGTTGAAACTTTCTCTTTTGAGTTTAGTTGGAGCCACGTGACTGTGTTGGCCATGTGAATCTCTGCAAAACTCGGAGTCGCTCTCATTAGGGTTTAATGAAGCCACTATCTTCATTTGGAATAACATTAAAATAATTTCATTCCAAGGAAATCTTCCAAATTAATAGTACATTTCAGTCAGATCTCATTAACTTGAAGTCTAATAATACGTTCAGCTCGACAGTCTGAAATCAATCTCGTCTCTCTTACATCTTCATACCTTTCTGTCATACTTGACCCTTTTAATATTGGATGTCCTTTAACATTAATAATATTGATAATCCTTGCATTTGATATGGAGCCTTAACCCATATTCGAGAACGTCTCAAAGCGCTTCACAGAAATATACTGTAAAATTTATTGACTGTAATTTGTGGGTGAATCGCGGCAGCCAATTGCGCACAGCGGTGTCCCACAAATAGTTATGAAGGGGGTTATTACCCCCACCAATCGACTAACAAACGTGTTCCTACTTACTGCGAGGTAAGCAGAGGTGTGTGTGTGTTGTGTGTGTGTGTGTGTGTGGAGTAACGTGCCTAGGATTTCGCCCTGCCCGGGAATCAGCTCGCGAGGCGCACACTCGTAGCCACAATGCTGCGGACTCCACTCTACGTGCGCATTTGTCTTCTGCTCTCCCAGCCCCCCCCCAAAGCTCCCCTTCCTGCACTGCGCCAAGTCAAAGCCTTCCAGTCCTGATAGTATATGAAAGAGCAGAGAAAAGGTTTCATTAAAATGTTATTAACTGTGAACCCAAGAAGCTCCTTATGAAGGCAATTAAAATATAAAGTTCTGAAGTCCCTAAAGCCCAGGACCAAAATTAACAAAGCTCACAACCCCCTGAGCCTTCCTGCCAGCAAATGGTGGGAATTCTACAATAAGGTTAGTGCAGAAATTATATTTATTAGCCAGAGAGAAGAATTGAAATCTCCGTTCAATTAGGCAAACACGTTTAACCCTTTCAGTCGCCCCCATTCAACTTTCTGTGGAGATGCCGGGCAAACTGATTGTGAAAATCTACCTCTCTTCCCAACCTTTCGGTGTTTCTCACGGAATGGCTGACAGTGGAATTATAACAACAATAATAATAATAATAGATTTGTGCCCCTTCGATCCATTGCATCAGAAACTTCTCAAAGCGCTTCACAGGTAATCGTCAAGTCTACCTGTATTCCTGGGCATTTTAGCGTCCATTTTACACAGAACAACATCTGAAAATTAGAGCTGAGGCCATTTAGGAGCGAAATCAGAGGCAGTTTTCCACCCAAAGTGTAATGGAAATTTGGAAATCTCTCACTTTCCCAAAAAGCTGTGGATTGAGGCTGAGATCCATTCACATTGTCCAGACTGAGGTGGAGTTGTGTGTGGGTCAGGGGATCAAGGAATATGCAGCAAAGGCGGGTAAATGGAGTTGAGGTACAGATCACCTGTGATCTTATAGAATGGCGGAACAGGCTCAAGGGGCTGAATGGCCTCCTGTTCCTGTGTTCCATAGCAACGGTGCGACAAACAGCTGTGAAGTGAATGAGCCATTTATGGGCTGAGCCGGGCTGAGCTGAGTCGGACTGAGCTGAGCTGGGCTGGGCTGGGCTGAGCCGGGCTGGGCTGAGTTGAGCCGGGCTGAGCCGGGCTGGGCTGAGTTGAGTTGAGCTGAGCTAGGCTGGGCTGAGCCGGGCTGGGCTGGGCTGAGCCGGGCTGAGCTGGGCTGGGCTGAGCCGGGCTGGGCTGAGCCGGGCTGAGTTGAGCTGGGCTGGGCTGGGCTGGGCTGGGCTGAGCTGGGCTGAGCCGGGCTGGGCTGGGCTGAGCTGGGCTGGGCTGAGCCGGGCTGAGCTGGGCTGGGCTGGGCTGAGCCGGGCTGGGCTGAGCCGGGCTGGGCTGAGCCGGGCTGGGCTGACACTTAACGTCCATTGAGCCGCTACTAAAGTAGAGAAGTGTTGGGATTTATGGTCATGTTAATTTCTGGCCTTTCACAGCCGACTGGTAATCACACATTGCAGGTGGGTGTTCATCACTACAAGGCAGACAGCACACAGTCATTAAACCCCTCTGTAGTCGGGTAGAGCTGGTCACAGCGCTGTCAGTCAGTCAGTCAGTCCGTCTGTCACACAGCGCGTGGGTGCACTGCACCACACACAGTGCAGGGGGAGGATGGGTTAGATGTCCACGTTCCACCCTAAACCATGATGGCACCATCTTGACACTTACCCTGGAGTTCTGTAGCTCGGTGGTTAGAGCACTCGCCTTGATGGAGAGGGCCCGGGTTCGATTCCTGGCGGAACGCTGGCCAAGTTTCCTTACGCCGCACACGCGCCTCTGTTTAGCAGTAAGTGGGAACCCGCTTGTCAGTCGACTGGTGGGTCACTTTCCGGGGGTAATAATCCCTCGAAACAAAATAATAGTTTGGCCACTCAAGCCATGGCCGTTTGTGGGGCGCTGCTGTGCGCAATTGGCTGCCGCGTTTCGCCCACAAAATACCCACAGTCACTACACTTTACAGTGAAGTCTCAAAGATGTGACAAGGCGCTATGTCAGGTATCAAATGCGAGGGTTGTTATTCTGTTTAAACTCCTTCCCGCCCGCGAGTGTTTTACGCTCTTTCCGAAAAGGCTGCGAACTTGTGAAGCCAAGACTATGACAGCAGCAGCAACAGCGCCCGCTCGCGTTCACACAGCGCCTCATGCGAGGCAGTGTCTCAGAGCGCTTCACAGGGCCAGACCGGGGGGAGGGAGGGAGGAAAGGAGGAGGAGGAGGAGATGACCGTAAGCTCGGTCGAGAGAGGAAGGTCCTGAGCGCCTGTTGGAGGCCATGGTCACGTGAAAGGGTTGTGTAAGTGTAGATTTGTATCTGAGTGCTTTCCCCCACTCCCTGCAGAACGAACAGAGAGAGAGAGAGAACGACTCACCCATGAGACTAGCAGAGGTGCGGAGCTCAGATAGAGAGAGAGAGAGAGAGGGTAAGCATGAAGAACGCCGCACACAGCTCCAGTGCACAACTGCCTTTGGCAAAGTCACCTCCAGATACGACACGAGCTGAGAGTTTAATTGCGCTGCGAGCAACGGAAAGTTTTTTTTTTGGTGGGGTGGGGGGACCAGTCGGGTGTCTGACACACGTGGAAACCCAGCCCCGTTGCTTAAGAGTCTCCAAACCCAACTGAGCAAGAGGCCCCCCCCCCCCCCCACCCCCCACACCTGGGAATGCCAGAGAGATAGCTGGAATGGAATGCGCTCTCTCTCTCTACCGACTCGTCCCCACTCCCCCACTCTTACCCCAACTAGTCCCCACTCCCCCCGCTCTTACCCCAACTAGTCCCCACTCCCCCCGCTCTTACCCCAACTAGTCCCCACACCCCCCGCTCTTACCCCAACTAGTCCCCACTCCCCCACTCTTACCCCAACTAGTCCCCACTCCTCCCGCTCTTACCCCAACTAGTCCCCACTCCCCCACTCTTACCCCAACTAGTCCCCACTCCCCCCCTCTTACCCCAACTAGTCCCCACTCCCCCCGCTCTTACCCCAACTAGTCCCCACTCCCCCACTCTTACCCCAACTAGTCCCCACTCCCCCCGCTCTTACCCCAACTAGTCCCCACTCCCCCGCTCTTACCCCAACTAGTCCCCACTCCTCCCGCTCTTACCCCAACTAGTCCCCACTCCCCCACCCTTACCCCAACTAGTCCCGACTCCTCCCGCTCTTATCCCATAGTCCTGCATGGTTTCCTTTTCAAATACCTATACAATTCCCTTTTGAAAGCTATTATGAATCTGCCCTTGCCGGCCTTTCAGGCAGTGTATTCCAGACCATAACAGCAACGGTAAAAAAATGTCCCCTCGTCTGGTCTCCTCTCTGGTTCTTTTGTCGATTACCTTAAATCTGTGTCCTCTGGTTACCGACTTTAGAAACATTTTACCCGGTCCAGGATTGCTCTAAATCACTAATAAAATTGAATTACACTTCATTCATTCAATCACTCATCCATTCAGCCCGTCAATCCACGATGAAATACAAATCATCCCAAATGTACATTTTCTTCCAAAGTGATTCAATTTGGGTAGAAAATTCTGTCTTTAGGTGATGTTTGGCACTGGATTGTTGCTATATTTAGTTGCTAAGCCTTAAATTCTGGGCCATTTTTCACTGTAATGCAGAGAGCTACACAGCAGCCTGAGTAATGTATCTACAGATGTGCTGTGAACCTGGAGATTTGAATGGAGTCTCTATTACTCACTCACTCCCGCACTTACTCTCTCTCTCTCTCTCTCTCACTCACTCCTGCACCTTCTCTCTCTCTCTCTCTCTCTCACTCACGCACATTCTCTCTCTCTCTCTCTCTCTCTCACTCACTCACTCACTCCCGCACATTCTCTCTCGCTCTCTCTCACTCTCTCACTCACTCACTCACTCACTCACGCACTTACTCTCTCTCTCTCTCTCTCGCTCTCACTCACGCACGCACGCACTCTGTGAATGATTTACCCGGTTGTTAATCGATTGGCAGATCGCTTTTCTGGGGATAATAATCCCTTCAAAAAATAATTAATAATAATTTGGGCACTCAATCCCACGACTGTTTGTGGGACGTCGTTGGGCGCAATCGGCTGCCGCGTTTCGCCCACAGAACACACAGTCACTACACTTTACAGTGTATCCCGTGAAGCTCTTTGAGTCGTCTAGAAGATAAGGCGCGATACCGAATACACTATTATTATTTATTTTAAAAAGAGGCCCCGATGGCCAGGCAGATGGTATAATCCTGCCGGCGGGTGCTGCCTGTTGCCGACTCTCTCATCCTTCACCGCTTTATGTTAGTCATCAAAGCCCCTCTGATAGCTGGGACCAGGGGACGGCGTCTGTGACTGAGCCTGAGCTCAGGGAGCCGTCCTCACAACTGTTTATCTGCCGCTTTCATCCACAAACCACTCGAACACCCTCCAGGTCTTGTTTTGCTGCAAATAATAATGTGGTCTCTCAATCCACCACTTTGCAGCTGTGCCCGATCGGCAGCCGCGTTTGGCACACAAAACACACAGTCACTACACTTTACGGTGTATTCAGTGAAGCGCTTTGAGCCGATCCACCGACGTGATAAGGCGCTGTATCAAATGCAAGGATTATTATTATTATTTATTATTCATAATTATTATTTGCTGTGTGTATGTCTGTGTCTGTCAGTCTGTCTCTCTCTCTCTCTCTCTCTCTCTCTGCCCACTTGTCTCCTCGCAGTGGTTTTGTCTCTGGTATCCACCTCCCATTCCAGCCTTTTCGATCAGCGAGTGGCAGAGAGATCAAAGCCAGAGAGAGCAGTGTTTTATGTATTATTGATGGGCAGCCCAGCCCGTGGTGCAGCCATAACTGAGGCAGCGCAGACTGCCACTCACACAGGAAGGGAGAGCAGCAGTACACAGTGCAGCACTAACAACAGCAATACATTACATTTACACAGCGCCTTTCACCTCGGAGGGTGGGGGCAGGAGGGCGATCGAAGCACGGTTGAAGAGGAGATCTTGAGATGTGCCTTGAAGGAGGCGAGGCAGGGAGCGAGGCGGAGGGACTGTGGGATGGAGTTCCAGAGGGTGGGAGTAGGGCTGAAGGGGATGATAACTGCGGCTTTACTGCTGATATCCCACATAACAGCAGTGTTTGTGTGGCCTTGGATATCGAGTGCAGCACTCGATTCTACCTTATCTGTTGGCATAATTGCTGTTGTAATTATATTATCAGTGATGAACATGCTTTTTTAAAAAAAAACATTAAAAAAGTATCTAAGTGACCGCAGGCCTGCACACGGGGGAATCAAACTTTCAGGTATTACTGTTCTATGTTACGATGCACACAAACCTTCCCAGATTTAAGAAAGGAAACGTGTGCGTTTCGGGGCTCGACTTAGATTGCAAAGCAATAGCAGTCGCCTGAGGGATTGGCGATGGTCGCTGGAAAATGTCTTTTTACCGAGTGAAGCATTTTTTGATACAGAAGAAACGCAACTGCCTTAACACGTGTAAACTTTTCTCATCAGTTTGTTTGTTATGCGTCAAGCAATGCTTCAGATGTTACGTTTTTTTTGAAAGAGAACGAGAAAGAAAAGTGAAAAAAACATTTCACTTGAAAAGGTTTCTGTGAAACTTGTTTGAAACAATTCCCTCCCAGCTCCGAGGCTATATTTGTCTTGGTGCTGAGCTGATACAGTCTGAGCCTGAGATCAGCCTCGCTCACCCTCCCTCTCTCGCTCTCGCTCTCGCTAGCTTTGCCTGAGGAGTGTGGCTTCATTTTTTCCTCTCAGTTTTCCCCACGCACCTTTACACGGCTCTCTCTCTCTCTCTCTCTCTCTCTCTCTCTCTCTCTCTCTCCCTGAGGAGCCATCACTGCTCGTACTGTCGCTCTCAGTTACCAGCCCGCTGTGTAGCTGTACATCACCTTACTGGGTCAGACAGAGGTTGACGTACCACCCCAGGTCAGGATGGTATTGATAGGGTCCTGCAGTGTCGTGGTTAGCGTACTCGCCTCGAAAGCGAGTGGACCCGGGTTCGATTCCCGGGGATTATTACCCCCGGAAAGCAATCCGCCAATCGACGAACAAAGGGCTCCTACTGACTGCTGGTAAACAGAGGTGTGTGTGTGTGGAGTAAGGAAACTTGCCTAATGTTTCGCCCTGACCCGCCTGGGAATCGAATCAAACCCGGTCCTCTCGCTTGTGAGGCGAGCGCTCTAACCACCACATACAGGACTTGTGTGTTTACCCCTCTTCCACCTGTTTGCCCAGGTTTAGTTATGTCGGGGGGGAGGGGGGATCAGAGGAGACCTGCTGAACAATTCATTTATAGTCCGTGTAATTGCAGCAATATCCCCAAACCTGATGCTTTGTGTAACGGATCCCACCTGGGGTTTGTTTTACTCCGATGCTTTCTACTTTCCCCTTTAATTATAGATTACAGCAGCCGAGAGAGGCCTGGGTACAATAGACCGTCCGCCAGTTACATTGCACTCGCTTTTCTGTCATCAGTAAAATTAGCATCTGAATAGCAACATTGCAGTCCTGTGGGTCAGTCGCCTCGCAACGAGAGAACCTGGGTCCAAATCCCAGGCCGGGTGGGGCCGGGCGAAACCTCAGGCAAGTTTCCGTGAGCGGGAGATTAATGCAGAGAATGTAGGAATTCCATCGATTTTCATTGATGGAAAAATTGGGTGACCAATCTTCTGCTTCAGAGAGAGGTATAACTCCACCACAACCCACTCCGCCTCCATCAAACTGTGTCTCACTTCATCAATCTCTGGTCAACAGCCATGATCTAATAGAATGGCGGAATAGGCTTGAGGGCTGAATGGCTTCCTCCTGTTACCTTGTTACTCCGGGATGAGGAGAGTTATGGAGGATGGAAGGGAAGTGGACGGGTGGTACAGAATATAGACGATGGCTTGTGGTTGTCTATATTGAGAGGGTTACAGTAACCGCTTACAGACTTGAACACATGTGATCAGTGAGCACACTGTGTGTGCTCCAAGGTCAGGCTCAGAGGGAAGGTCCCTTACCAGGAAGGTCCCAAGAGATAGCCAGAGCCCAGGGAAATCAACAGCGCGACCAGCGACATTCAGGCAGACGCACAGACATGGGGCGGCACGTTAAACCCATCAAGTGAATCTCTGTACAAACACGGGAATCCCAGCAGCTGTGTGTACGTGTGTGATTGCTTGTGTGTGTGTGTGTGTGTGTGTGTGTGTTGTGTGTGTGCTATGTTGACACACGGTTCCATTTTGGCGTCCTGAAATCAAGCCACTTTTGGACTTGCTTCATCTCCTGCTAAGTCGGACGCTTTCAACTAATATGAGCGTGGGTTGAATAGTTTTGGAGGTATTTTCACTGTGTTTGCATATCATTGCCGCCTCTTAACACTTCCCGCCATTCCAAACATCCTTCCCCTCTCTGCCGGCCGTGATTACAATGTGCCCTGACATCTCCTGACTATTCTAATGATGTGTCAGAAATAATAATTCTATAAAAAGCCTAGACTTCAGGTTACATCTTGCAGTCTGCAGGCCGGTGTGCGATGCGTTCTGACGGCCACAGCTTCGCTCTGATCCCGCCAGGGAAGGGGCCGCAGCCTTCGCCTGGCTCCACAAACCACTGCTCTCCACGGAGCGCTGTAGCTCAGGGGTTAGAGTGTTCGCCTCGCAAGCGAGAGGACCCTGGTTAGATTCCCGGGCGGGTCAGGGCAAAACCTCAGGTAAGTTTCCTTACTGCACACGCCTCTGTTTACCAGCAGTAAGTAGGAACCCGGTTGTTAGTCAATTGACAGTAATAATCCCTTCACAATAAATATTAATTTGTTACTCAATCCACAAAGTTTGTGAGACACTGCTGTGCGCAATTGGCTGCTGTGTTTCGCCCACAAAATATACAGTCACTGCACTTTACAGCAAATCCTGAGAAGCGCTTTGAGACGGTCTCAACGGCAGTTGAAGAGGTAGGACTTCAGGCACGACCTGGAGATGGGGAAGGAGGGACGAGGAACAAGCAGGAGGCCAGAGCCAACCGAGCAGAGGCAGCGGGTAGTGGAGTGGGGGAGAGAAAGCAGGTCAAAGAGGTAGGGAGGTGCCAGGGCGTGAAGGGATTTGTAGATGATTAGTGACCGGTACATACATAACTGTCCCTTTCAGACAGTTGTGCCACACAGGAAACAGCAGCCAGGATTAGTCACTGAGAAGTGAATGATTTGCCCCTGGGTTCCTGTCGTTGCTGCTGGGTTTTAGTAAGAGGAATATTCCCATTGTTTTTTGTTTGGTTACAACAATAATGATTGATGAGGGTGCCAAGGAAGCTCTCCCAGCTCACCAGCCCTGCCCGCGCCGCCCGCCTGCCGCCAGCCACACACCACTAACACTGCACAACGTGGCCAACACATTACTCTGTCCCTCCACAATCTCCAGTCACGGAACACGTGAGGCCTTGTAAAACCAAAGCCGTTAAATTGGAGAAATCGTCAAAAGATAACAATCGTAATAATCGTTGCATTTAATACAGCGCCTTTTCAGGTCGTTGAGACGTCTCAAAGCGCTTCCCAGGATACACTGTAAAGTGAATTGACTGTAATTTGTGGGGGAAACACGGCAGCCAATCGCGCACAGCGGCGTCCCCACAAACTGCGTGGATTGCGCTGTATCAAATGCAGGATTATTGTTATTATTAAACGCTTGCTGCTGGCGGAAGAGAGAGAAAGCCAAACCTCGAAAAGTGCGGCTTGAAAGTCTTGTAGCATTTGCAATCTCTATTACGAGCGGCGGAATAGAGAGAGAGGATTGTGTTCAGTGGGGCAGACACTGTAGGTAATGCCTTCAGCGCACTCCGAACCGTGTGGCCACACACACACGCGCGCACACAGCGCACTGTAACAAGGCCTTTAGCCTTCACTGATTTATTGTGATAACTGACAAACATCTGTTTATTACGGCCGGTGACAGCTGCTCTGATTGTATTCCACCGTTACCTGTTGAATGGCCTAACATCTCCTCTGGGTCTGTCAGTGGAGCTGCGCCAGGTTTGATCAGAAGGCAACGTGCGATGTTTTATGAGCCTCCTCCCAGAACTTTCTCTTTCTCTCCCTCCCTCCCCCTCCCCCCTCCGCTCGCTCGCTCGCTCTCTATCTCCCAAGTCAAAGCTGATACACCGATTTAATGAAAGGACATGTTGGATTGTCAGAGATGCCGTCTATCAGATGAGAAGTTAAACTGAGGTCCCGTCTGACTGTTCAGATGAACATTAACAGTCCTGTGATGCTATCAGGAAAGCGGAGGGTGTGTGTGAGTGTGTGTGTGAGTGTGTGTGTGTGTGTGTGGTAACCGTATGATGTATAATAATCCTTGCATTTGATATAGCGCCGTATCACATCGTTGACATGACTCAAAGTTCGTCACAGAATATACAGTAAAGGGAATTGACTGTATTTTGTGGGCAAAACGCAGCAGCCAATTGCGCACAGCAGCGTCCCTCAAACAGCCGTGGACTGAGTGACCAAGTCATTATTTTTTTGGGAGGGATTATTCCCCAGAAAGTGATCCGCAAATCAACTGTAAGTAGGAACAACCGGTTCCTACTTACTCATCGGTAAACAGAGGCGTGTGCGTGGAGTAAGGAAACTTGCCTAGCTTTCGCCCTGACCCAGATTCGAACCCAGGTCCTCTGCTCTAACCACTGAGCTGCAGTGACTGCCTCGTGTACAAAGTCAGAGTTTCAGCTAAGTCTGCAGCTCAGCTTAACAGCCGATTACTCAGCTCCATCACTGGGGACAGGGAAAGAGACCTGGGAGACTGAGCTGATCAGAGAGAGCGAGCGCCTGCCTGTACAGGAGAGACCGTGGCTAACAGAGGCTCTGACGGGGAACGTCACTCACACGATCACATTTCTCTGCCCTTGCCCAGACCGCCTCATACCGGCCCGTCCGCTCCCTCCGCTCAGTGGGCGCCGGCCTGCTCCGCTTCCCCCGCCCCGGCTCAGTCCACCCCACCATCGGCGGCCGGGCCTTCAGCCTGTCTGCCCCCACCCTTTGGAACTCCATCCACAGTCCCTGGCCTCGCTCCTTCTCTTGTCTCCTTCAAGTCACTTCTGAGGACCTTCCTTTCCAACAATGTGGATCAGGGATTTGTACGTACGTACAGTGACCCCAAAAATAATGAAGCAAAAAGGAAGAATTTTACTAAACATTAAGAGCGAGCGTCTGTCCATCAGCGTAGGTACAGTTCAGTTCAGCATCATCTCACGGAAATTGATCTGTCATGAGAACACGGTTTATTTACCTTTAGAGAAAGCTCACACATTCTGTCGGCAGGTGGAATCGAAATATCAAGCGCATGAATCTATGAAGCTGTCAGAAGCTGACGGTGATTTATATATCAAATCCCTGCTCCCATTTCATGCTCTCACACTGCTGGGCATTTCCTGCAGAGCTGAAGGGTCTGGTCACAGTCGTGATGTCTGTATGTAGGTTAAGAATGTCTGTACACGGCACAATATAGATAGGTGAGTGTGAGACGCCATTCCCCTCAACAAC
>NW_024704778.1:354401-406947 GCF_018977255.1 Callorhinchus milii | reverse complement strand
TCTGTAGGGTCCCGTTGCCGCGGTGAGGGAGGGGGATGATCTTCAAGTCTGCCAGTGCCGTCGATTCACCAGCCGCGTTGGTGGCAAAGCAAGTGTAGACTCCGTCTTCTCTCATGGTGGTGACCAGGATATCGAGCGTGCCGTTCCTGTAGGACACTATCCTGGAGGAGTTAGACACGATCTTATCCTCGGGCGAGACCCAGTGGATAATGGGTTCGGGATCCCCGATGGCTCGGCACTTTAACGTGCTCGCTGCCCCTCCAGGATCCACACCTTGTGTGTGTGTCTGGTGATGAGAGGAGGCTCACAGATAAACTCCTCCTCGGGGATAGACCAGAAATACCTGCCGGCCAGGTGAGCAGGGGAGGCACACGTCTCCATGTCGTCCTCTCGCACCAGGCGTCTCAACCACAGCAGCTCACAGTTGCAGTGCAGAGGGTTCCCCCCGAAGTTCAGGATAATGATAGAGGTGTACGGGGTGGGATTTATAACTCCAGTCTGGGAGCGGGAGAACAGAGAGTCTGGGGGCAGAGTCTGCAGCCTGTTAGATGTCATGTCCAGGCGAGCCAGCTTAAATAGCTCCGCAAACGTGTCGGCCATGATGTAGTCGATCAGGTTGTGGTCCAGGTTGAGCATGTGCAGGTTGACCATGCTCTGGATGGCCTCCCACGGCACGCGCTGCAGGTTGTTGAAGGAAAGGTCCAAGTCCTCGAGGGTCACCACAAAGTCGTCGAAGGCCGACAGGGCGATGTTGATCAGCTGGTTGTTGTTGATGATCAGGTGCTGGAGGTTTATTAGCCCCCGAAGGCTGTCCTCGTGGATCCTGATCAGCCGGTTGCTGTCCAGGTGGAGCGAGCGCAAGCTCTCCAGGTCCCCGAAGGCGAAGGGCTCCAGGCTGATGATTGTGTTTCTGGACAGTGTCAGGTCCACCAGACCCGACATGTTGAGGAAGTCAGGCTGGGCGATCACCCGCAGGAAGTTGTCAGCCAGTCGGAGCTCCACGGTCCTCCGGTCGATGTTTATTGGGATGAAGAGCAGCCCCTTGTTAGCGCACAGAGTGCTCAGCGACTCAGACAGGTTCTGGCAAGTGCAGTGGAAAGGGCAGGCTTCGGACCCGGCTGCTAAGCTTCCTACCAGCAGAAAGGCGAACGTGAACTTTTCCATGGTAGTCCCGTTAGAGAGGTGTGTGGGCAGCCAATGTCCAGATTAGACCTGCGGGCAACACAGAACACACACCAGGTCAATGCAGACAGACATCAGGGCAACCGTTTATACACAGACTCCAATCATGTGGAGTCCTGGAGCGTAGTGGTTAGCGCAAGAGGACACGGGATCAATTCCCGGGCCGGGTAACACCTTTAAACAAGATTCCTTCCTCCACGCGCGCCTCTGTTTACCGGCAGTCAGTAGGAACCCGCTTGTTAGTCGATTGCCGGATCGTTTTTCCGGGGGTAACAATCCGACAAAAAAACATTTGGTCACTCAATCCACGACTGTTTGTGGGACACTGCTGTGAGCAATTGGCTGCTGTGTTTCACCCACAAAAATATACAGTCACTACATTTTACAATATCATAGAATCTTACAGCTATCCAACCAGTCCCACTCCACTGCGCCTATTCTGCGATGCGCTTTGTGACGCCTCAACAGCGTGATGATGTGTGATATCAAATGGAAGCGTTAGAAGTAGTATTATAGTGATTTTCCCTCTCCCTGGTAACCTTGTGATGGGGCCTGGAGAGGAGGTGACTCTCTCGCCTGCTGGTAAATTGCTGCGATAGATCAGGAACAGGTTACAATTTGAGTCCAGAGCGGTGAAAGGAAAACAACAAGGTCTTTGTTTTATTGATGAGCCTGTCACTGGACAATGAGGGGTATCAGGTTTGCACAGTTGCTGGTTTAATGTGCTTGTTGGCTTGTTGACTGACGTATCTGTTTAACAGGGTAGTAATGTACAACACAATAGAAGGCCAGACAAACCATTGCCCTGATAATGATAATAATAATAATAATCCAGCCATTTGATCAAGGTCTTAGCACATCTTCAAGACGTCTCAAAGTGCTTCACAGAATACACTGTCAAGTGAATGGACTCTATTTTGTGGGTGACTTGTCCACTTGAGGCACAGCAGTGTCCCTCAAACAGTCGTGGCTTGAGTGACCACATGTTTTTTTGAAGCGATTATTACCCTTAGAAATGTGACTTGTCAATTGACTGACAACTGGGTTCCTACTTACTGCTGGTAAACAGAGGCGTGTTTACTTGGGAATCGAGCAGGGTCCTCGCTCGGTGTGGGCGAGTGCTCTAACCACTACACTACAGGGAGCTTTAGTCATGCTCCTTGTAAGCACGTTCCATTGCACTAAAACAAAGCCCAGACATGAACTAGAGCAGTGCGCTCACTCTGTCACTGAGTGCGGGGATTACAAAGACAGCCTCTGGGGGAGGAGAGAGCAGTTTCTGTTCTGTCAGGAGAACAGCCGAGACTCTCAAACAACTCGTGATCATAGGAAGATGGTCGAGTAGGTATTAGAATCTAGAAGTTTACAGCACAGAAGGAGACCATTCGGCCCATCGAGTCCCACAGAAAGGTTTTCGTTCAATCCCACTGCCCTGCCTTACCCCTAGACCCCTTGAAGCCTCTATCCTTCATATACCCTCAGTGTAGTCTGAGATCAAATAAAATGAAAGACCTTCTTCACTCCCTCTATCACAGAGGACGTCATGTGCCTCCTCTCCCCCAAAGCCTCGAAAATGCTGCATAAATAATAATCCTTGCATTTGATATAGCGCCTTATCACATTGTTGAGACACCTCAAAGCGCTTCACAGAATATACTGTAAAATGAATTGACAGGATATTTGTAATTATTATTTGTTTTATTTTGGAGGGATTAATACCCCCGGAAAACGATCCATCAATCTACTAACAACCAGGTTCCTATTTACTGCGAGGTAAACAGGCGCGTGTGGAGAAGGAAAGTTGCCCAACATTTTGCCTTGTCCGCCCAGGTATCAAACCCAGGTGCTGTTGCTTGCGAGGCGAGGGCTCTAATCACTACGCTACAGGACGCCACGTTGAGGATTTCTGCTGGTAACTTGCTCATTGTCTGTTGCTGGAAGGACTGTTCTGCAGTTGCGTGTCAGGAAGCTTCCTATCTCATCAGTGTGTACATTGTAAGGATTGAAAAGCAGCGAGGGGCTGGTGAATGGCGTCCTGATTGTGTGTGCGCGTGCAGGGCTGCGATTGAGAACCGCATTGGGGCCACCTCAATCACCAAGTAAATTCAGTGCCTTAACACACTGAAAGACCCGTTCTTATCCTTTAAGATAGTGGCAGAAATGCCTTACAGCATATTCTCCTGCTTCAAATGGATTTATCTTGAAACACTCGCCTTGTTCCCAGGAACACAGCGCTCGGTTGAGCTGTCTGAATGGATTGTAAGCTGTTTATTATCTGACTCTAGATGACAATTTGCTCAGCTTATCTCTGCTAATTTTAAGTCTGCTGTTGAGTTAAAGATTACAGTGTGGGAATTTTTCTCCGGGCCTGTCATCAGCTCACAGGTACCTTGAGGCATTCACATAAAGGACGTCTCAGAGTGCTCTATGTTGGGCTGACCGAGTGGACAGAGAGGGAGAAGTGGGGAGAGTTTAGAGGGAAGGGCAGGTTCGATGATAATAATAATAATCTTTGCATTTGATACAACGCTTCATCAGGTCGTTGAGACGTCTCAAAGCGCTTCACAGAATACACTGTAAAGAGAATTCCCGGGAAAGGCAAAACCTTAGGCACGTTTCCTTACTCCACACGCACCCCTCTGTTTACCGAGCAGTAAGTAGAAACCTGGTTAGTCAATTGGTGGATCACTTTCCGTGGGGTAATAATTCCTCAGAAAAAAATTGGTCACTCAATCTATGACTGTGTGTGGGACGCTGCTGTGTGCAATTGGCTGTCCTGTTTCGTCCACAAAATATACACTCACTACACTTTACAGTATATTATACAGAGAGTGAGGCTTAGGGACTGTTGGATGGAGTTCTAGAGGGTGGGGGCAGAGAGGCTGAAGAGGGGACGAGCCATGGATGGCCTTGAAAGTGAGGACGAGAAGTTTGAACTCGATCCTCTGGGCGATGGGGAGCCAGTGGAGCCGGGCCAGGTGGGATTAATAGGGTCGCGGAGCCTGGTGCAGGAGAGGACATGAGCTGCAGACTGATCTCTGAATGATCTCCATCCTACAGGTCAAACCATCAGGAAAAACAGCCCGTCAGTAAGGCAATGATTAGTGTGCAGATACTAATAGAATAATAGAAGGGTTGCCATCAATTCAGGGGATTAGTCTTAAACTCCGAGATTCTGGTGACTAACCGAAACTGCACCAACTTTACTTCATGTCAATTCGCCCCAAACCCACTATTGGATTAGCAGCTTGTAATGCTCAGAGATGTGTCTCTTATTTGCTGTGTAATTGTTTCACACAAAGCTGCTTAATCCCCAGAGGAGAGGCTGACTTTGAACGAAGTGGGTCGGCGAGACTGAGGAAAATTTGCTAATGCAACTGCCATGGGTTCAGTGAAGTCGTGTAGTTCAGTGAGTGGTTAGGGCACTCGCCTCGTAAGCGAGAGGACCTGACTTCGATTCTCGGGCGGTTCAGGGCCAAACGTTGGGCACGTTTACTTACTATACACACGCCTCTGCTTACCTAGCAGTCAGTAGGAACCCACTTGTTAGTCGATTGGGGGATCGCTTTCCAGTGGTAATAATCCCGCCAAGATAATAATAATTTGGTCACTCAACCCACGACTGTTTGTGGGACACTGCTGTGCGCAATCGGCCGCCGCGTTTCGCCCACAAAATACACAGTCACTGCACTTTACCGTTTATTCTGTGAAGCGCTTTGAGACGTCTCAAAGATGTGATAATGCGCTGTGTCAAAGGATTATTATTATTATGGGTTCATCCCAGCAAAGAATTGAAACCCACAGCGCTGAGGTTTAGCTTTAGTAGCTGCACATTCATAGAATTCAAGGAAAAATTCCACCGGGTTTCAAACTTCAATTGGAATACTTAGTGAGGACGTAGAAATGCAGTGTAATGGGGAGTGGCAAACTGCTAACTATTAATTCATTCCACCATAAAATAATAATCCTTGCATTTGATATAGCGCCTTATCACGTCGGCGAGACATCTCAAAGCACTTCACAGGATACACGTGATGTGTAGTGACTGTGTATTTTGTGGGCGAAACACGGCAGCCAATTGCCTGGTCTTTCTCCCTCTCTTGTCTCTCTCCCTCTCTGGTCTCACCCTCTCTCTCTCTCAGGCCTCACCCTCTCTCTCTCTGTCTGTCTGTCTGGTATCTCTCTCTCCCTCCTTCTCGCTTGTCTCTCTCTGTCCCCCTCCCTCTGGTCTCTCTCTCCTCTGTATGTAAAAACTAACAGATTTCCTGTTTCCCCCACTGCCCCCTCTCTCTTCCCTCTCGCGTCAATCCATTGCACAAAAATGTTCTCAGATATATTCAAACAACGAATATCACTAAATCAAAAATCCGAGCCCAAAATGACAGGATTAAGGGAGCTTTCGTGTTCTTTCCCTGCTACAGGGGCAATCATTCCTCCTAACTTCAGGGGAGATCATTCCTCCTAACCTCATTACTTTTCCATCAAACCGCATTTTGTTTTAATTTCATATAAAAGTCCCAGCCTTGGCCATTTTTTCCCATTCGGGGGATTAAAATCGTAGAATAATAGAATTTTACAGCACAGAAGGAGGCCATTCGGCCCATCATGCCTGTGCCTGCTCTTTGGCCCCACTCCCCTGCTCTTACCCCATAATCCTCCACATTTTTCCTTTTCAAGTCCCTATCCAATTCCCTTTTAAAAGCAATTATCGAATCTGCTTCCACCAGCCTTTCAGGCAGTGCATTCCAGACCGTAACAACTCTCTGCGTGAAAATATGTCTCCTCGTCTCCCCTCTGGTTCTTTTCCCAATTATCTTAAATCTGTGTCCTGGTTACCGACCCGCCCGCCCGCCCGCCAGAGAAACTGTTTCTCCTATCTAAATGTTAATATTCAATTAATCCTGGAGTAATTGAATGATACCAGGGTTTAAAGGTTAATCGGGAACACTTACCCCCCATAGGGCTGTGGATTATGGCTGATCCATTCACACTGTTCAGACTGAGCTGCATAGATTGTTGTTAGGTCAGGATATCAAGGGAAAAAAATAATAATAATCTGGTCATTCAATCCACGCCCGCCGCGTTTCACCCACAAAATACACAGTCACTACACTTTACAATATATGCTGTGAAGCACTTTGAGACTTCTCGATAATGCGATAAGGCACTCTATCAAATGCAAGGATTATTATAATTATTATGCTGACAGCTCCTATTACCCACTTCAGGTTAGAGATTTGAGCAAGTGCTTGTACTCCGTGTTCCAACATCTGTTTTGTTTGAAGCGAGGAATCTGTCCGGCCCTCCTCTTAATTGCTACCGGGGACCATCAGTAACTAACGCTGGAATTTGCTGCATTATTTCACAGTTGCAAAGGGTTTCAGTGAATTTTCCAATCCTCCCTTTAGCTTCACCAGCCCGGCAACCAATCCTTGTCCAACCTACTGTGACCTTCACAAGCTCAAGAGTGTGAATGAGTTGCATTCAATTCAAAAGTATTTCAGTCCTCACAGGCTGTGCAAACAAACGAGGGAATTACCAAAATTAGTTGACGGAATGGAAAGCATTTTAACCCTTCGCTCTGTCCCGTGAGAGAAGGCTTTAACCCTTAGGGACTGCCTTGGCATTAGCAGACAGACAACGTTGAGAAAAACGCCAACAACTTGCATTTTACACAGTGCCACTCACGCGGGGTATCGTCCCAGAGCGCTTGACAGTGGCAGACCACAACGCTGAGCTGGAGGTAGAGCGGGAGGTGGCAGTAGGCATTATTGAAGAGGAAGGTCTTCAGGTCGCCCTGAAGATGGGGAGGGATGGGGCAAGACGGAGGGATTGAGGGTGAGAGTCCCGGAGTTTCGGCATAGCGGTTGAAAGTGTGGTTGCCGTTGTGGCGCAGAGGGCACGGGGATAAGCAGGAGGCCCTATGGAGCAGGTCGAGGAGCAGCAGGTAGTGAGATTGAATGAACAACTTGCTCTGATGGCGGTGCGGAGCCAATGGGCTGAACCTCCTCCTGGGCTGACTCTATGAATTAACGTTCCAGAAATGGTTCTGGCATTTTTTATGTTGTTTCTGAGAGGAATGATAACCAGTTTGTGCTGAAAGCAATCAATTCTCCTTCCTTCCTTCCCTCCCTCCACACACTCCCTCCCCAAAGGACCGGGCTGGATAGATAGCAGTCCATTAAACTGGCGGAGAGCAATACTACTCCCTTCCGATTTCCTGGTAAAACTCTACTCTGTCTTCTCATAATGTGCAGAAAAGCACTTGTTTTGATGGGCTGACTGCTGGGGTTGAAGGGTAGATCAATGGAGCTCGCGCAGCCTCTAATGCTATCAAGTTTTGGTGCCATTCTGTTGTACTCTGTTGACTTGTCCTTCTGACGTGAAGGGCGCTATACAAGTGTAACTTGTTGTTGTTGTCCTATATATGTTGCATTGCCGTCCTTCGGGTGAGATGGTAAACCCACTCCCTTGGCTGCCTGTTCAAGTGGACGTTAAAGATCTCCTGCGGCATTATTCGAAAAGAGAAGGGAGTTTCTCTCTTTCTGTCCCTCGGTGTCCTGGCCAACAATCCCCAAATACAATTGGTGGCTGTTTGTGGGACACAGACAGCGGTGTGCAATTGGCTGCTGTGTTTAAGGATTAAAGGGGGTGTGATAGTTTCTCTGTAGCTTTGGGAAGGAAACACATCTGTACAAATGGATGAAGCAAATCGAATGGAAACACATGTGTATAATTTGTCCGTGGAACTCCATCCCACAGTCCCTTCGCCTCGCTCCTCTCTCTCCTCCTTCAAGGCATATCTCAAGACCCTTCTCTTCGACCGAAGGCGCCTTCTACCCCACCCTCCCCCTCCTGATCCAACCCAACAAGTGCGTGAGAACTTCAGGGGGAGGGGTTTCCCTTCGCCCTATCTCTTGTCTCTCGTGGATTCCAGGGGGAGCACTCGCTGTGCAAGTGAGAGACCTGAGTTCAATTCCAGACAGGGCGAAACCTTGGGCAAGTTTCCTTACTCCACACAGAGCCTAATAGCAATCCCTCCAAAACCCAAAACAATAATAAATTGGTCATTTTCAATCTACGACTGTTTGTGGGACATTGCTGTGCGCAATTGGCTGCCGCGTTCGCCCACAAATATACAGTCAATTCACTTTACAGTGTGTTCTGTGAAGCGCTTTGGGACGTCCTCCCGACGTGAAAAGCGCTATATCAAATGCAAGGATTATTATTATTATTATTATAACCCCCAGCTCAGTCCAAATTCCCAATTATCCAGAGCCTTTGGTACGTCCTCCTGACGTGAAAGGCGCTGTGTAAAGGTAATGTGTTGTTGTTATTGTTGTGGAGCAGGTTAAGCGAATTTACCCTGAAGGGTTAAGTGAACTGTAATGTTCAGCCTGGTGTTGAATGTAATTAGTTGACCCACTGGTGAAGAGTTTGCTGATATCCACCAACAAAGGGGTTTTCTGCCAATTGTCTCCTTCAAGCTGTTCGGGGACAGTTTTTCACCAGTATTTCACAGATCGGTTTCAGGAGCTGTTTGCGTAATTCAATCAGTGTTCGAAAGGCTCGTTGAGGGTTGAAATAAAAAAAAAACAACATAATAATAATGCGGTCACTCAATCCACGACTGTTTGCGGGGGGGGGGGACGCCGCTGTGCGCAGTTGGGCCGCCGCGTTTCGCCCACAAAACATACAGTCAATTCAATTTACAGTGCGTTCCGTGAAGCGCTTTGAGACGTCTCGAAGACGTGGTAAGACGCTGTGGGTGGGGTTGGGAGGAAAGCTGTGCAGCTCTGAATGTAAAATAATGCAGTTTCTGCCTGTGTGGGGTGTGGGGTGGGTGGGGAGGGGGGGGAAGGGGGAGCAGGAGGGGGGGAGGAGAGAGAGAGAGAAATAAACAGCGCCTTTCAGAAGTACGTCTGCGCTGGAGAAATCAATGTCAGTATTCAGAGGCTAAGGCTGGAGAGAGAGAGGAGAGAGAGAGAGAGATCTGGCAGCTGGAGTCCCCGCGTAATGCTTGTGATAAAATGCATTCTGTTCCCCCCCCGAAAAAAATCAGTCATTAAAGTAACCCCAAAGGAAAGGATTACCGCCTCACAGATGCGTCAAAAAACAAATGGACAAATGACGGATGTGATTTGTATGTACGTGTGGATACTGTCACATCCAAGAATAGAATGAAACAAATCTGGAGGGTTTTTTTGCCCCCACACCCCCCCCTCCCCCCCCCCCCCCACACACACCCACCCACACACACCACAACACACACCACAAGGGAGAAATCTGGTCAACGCTGATGTGGTCAAATGTGTCATAAAATAAATAAATTCTTGAGCTCTTAAGATGACAGAACGACGAAGGAGGAAAAGTGTTTCGGTGAAAATTCACTGTCCCCCCTTTATATATATATATATATATATCACTAATCGATGGATAATGTGGTGTACCCCCGTATTCAGCAAAAGGGCAGTCGGTTGTGGCAGGAGAGCAAAGCCAACATGCGGCGGTGAAATGGTTAACAGTTCTGCACACACTCTCAGACACACACACACACACACACACATGTACACACACACATATACACCCACACAGACATGTGGACCCGCACATACAGTCCCCAAAACCCCCCATTTCACCTCTACATCTTAATGACGTTGTACCAACAACGTCCATAACACTTTAGTGCCTCTCTCCGCCGTTCCAACGCTGAACAGTCCCCCAACACTTTTTCGTTTAAAGCAAATAAACATTTTTTCACATCTCTCTCTCTCTCTCTGTGTGTGTTTCCCTCTCTGTAAAGTTTACCTTCCACAGCCTCGGCAGCTGCGAGTGTGTGGCTCCCACTGTCCCATCCGCACCGACACTGCGTCCCTCCTCCCGCACCGCAGCTCCGGACATCTTCAGCGCTGGTGGAATGGTCCGAGAGATGGGGTGTGTCTCCCCCTCTCTCCCCCTCTCCCCCTCTCTCCCGCTCCCCCGCCCCAGACCGGCTCTCCCCTGTAACTGGAGCTCCCGTCCTTTTCAACGGTTGGGTTTCCAGGCGTTCATGTGTGTGTGAGACCATCGCTGCACAATCCAACTTCCAGAGGAACCTCCATCCACAGTGCCATCGCTCTCTCTCCAGTGAACAAAGATGCCGTTTGTTCGCTTAACTCAAGATATCTCTGTGTGCATTGCTCTCTCCCTCGTGCTCTCTCGCTGTCTGCCCCCCACCCCCTCCCTCCTCCCTCTCTGTATCTCTGTATCTCTCTCTCTCTGTATCTCTCTCTCCCCCCCCCCCCCCCTCTCTCTGTATCTCTCTCTCTCTCTCTCTCTGTATCTCTCTCTCTCTCTGTACCTCTCTCTCTCTGTATCTCTCTCTCTCTGTATCTCTCCCCCTCTCCCCCCCCTCTCTCTGTATCTCTCTCTCTCTCTCTGTATCTCTCTCTCTCTCTCTGTATCTCTCTCTCTCTGTATCTCTCCCCCTCTCCCCCCCCCCCTCTCTCTCTGTATCTCTCTCCCCCCTCTCTCCCCCTCTCCCCCCTCTCTCTCTCTGTATCTCTCCCCCTCTCCCCCCCTCTCTCTCTGTATCTCTGTATCTCTCTCTCTCTCTGTATCTCTCTCTGTGTATATCTCTCTCTCTGTACCTCTCTCTCTCTGTATCTCTCCCCCTCTCCCCCCCTCTCTCTCTGTATCTCTCTCTCTCTCTGTATCTCTCTCTGTGTATCTCTCTCTCTCTGTATCTCTCTCTCTCTGTATCTCTCCCCCTCTCCCCCCCCTCTCTCTCTGTATCTCTCTCTCTCTGTATCTCTCTCTCTCTGTATCTCTCTCTCTCTGTATCTCTCTCTCTCTCTGTATCTCTCTCCCCCCTCTCCCCCCTCTCCCCCCCCTGTATCTGTAGCTCAGCTGTCGGCAAAGCAGCGGAACTCCCCTCTCGCTGCAGACCGATCGCTCTCCCGCCTCAGACACACACACAGCACTGATGTGCGACCCGCAGTGCTTTCTCCCAGTGTCGCTCTCCCTGGTCCACACTGTGCCCTCACCAGTCAGCGACTGGTCAATCTGCTTGTGGATCCCCCCACCCCCCAATACACTGTGCTGTGATGGTGGGTTGGCTCCACTCGCTCCCTCTCTTTCCCCCCCACCCCCCCCCACACCCCCACCTTGTTTTCCTGTGAGGATATTAATACTATGCAGTCACCCACAGCCCCACTGCTCCGAAGCAGTAATGTGAAGCTGCGTTCAGTTGCTGCTGTTATGCATAAACATTCAGGGATGACAGCTTTGAAAGCCAGAGAAGTTGAGTGTGTGTGTGTGTGTGCGTGTGTGTGTGTGAGTGCGTGTGTACATGGGTGTGTGTATGTGAGTGGGGGGGTGGAGAGGGGACTGCACTTAAAATCTCGTACAAGTTGTCAGTTCCCTTGTCGGTAAGGAAGGGGCGAAAGGCTCAGAGATGAGATGTCCTTTCTCTCTTGGCTTTAGTTACATGGTTTGTCATCAAGTGTGAAACTCTTTCTCCCCACCCCACGCCACCCCACCCCATCCCACCCCACCCCACCCACGCCACCCCACCCCACCCCACGCCCGTCCGGTATTTCTGAAATTAATAACAAGACGCCGACTTGAAACCCAAACTGTTCAGCTCACAAATGGTCTTGGAAGGAAAGGCGGCTGTGATGCAATTGGGTTACGGTGAGGAGCAAGTGGGACATTCATTAGAATGATACTTCAGTTTCCTGTGTTAATGGGCCCCAGGCCTCTCTCCCCGCTCGAGAGGTGGAGAGCGTTTTACATCTTATCATTATCTTATCACTCATCCAGAGACACGCCAGTGCTTCGCATTCAGGTGCCTGGAAGAGAGAAGGCAGCGGTGTTAATTAAAGGCAATATCTTAAAAGGGACACTCCCCATTTGCCAATTTCCAGCTTGCGTTTCACGTGGAGTCCTGTAGCTCAGTGGTTAGAGCGCCCGCCTCACATTCCCGCGCAGGTCAGAGCAAAACCCGAGGCAAGTTTCCTTACCCGATGCACACACGCGCCTCTGTTTACCAGCGGTAAGTAGGGATCTGCTTGTTGGACGATTGGTGTATCGCTTTCTGGGGTAATAATTCTGCCCGAGTCCAACAATTCTCCGTGTTAATCGCTCATTCAACTCCCGGCTTTATGCAACCCTTGCTGTGTGCCAAATGATTACTTTTCTTGCCCACAACAAACAGTCACTACACTTGACATTAATTACGTGAAGCGCTGCGACTGTGAGATGTTTCAACACATGACTCACCAGCACTTTTCCATCAGTAAATACCAGTTAGTTCTGTCAGTAACAGAGCACTTCAGCTAATTCACACTGAGAGCTGCAGCATCTCCACCACAGAACTCCCAAACTCTCTCACACACACGCACACGCGCTCTCACACACAGACCCTCCTCACACACACATGCTCACTCGCACACGCTCTCCCACACTCACACGCTCTCACACACACCCTCTCACACACACACACGCGCACACACACACACACACACGCGCTCTCTCACAACACACAATTTAAACTAATGTCATTAGCAGTAAAACGTAGCAGAAAGGTTACAGCACCTCGTCCTGCTGAAACGTGTCAGAGTGTTTCCTGTCAAGGCAATCACACACACTGAGGGCCCCTCGATGGGGTGAATAACAATAATAATCCTTGCATTTGATGAAGCATCTTCGAGACGTCTCAAAGCGCTTCTGCAAAGATACTGTAAAGTGAAGTGACGATATTTTGTGGGCAAAACGAGGCAGCCAGTTGTGCAGAGCAATGTCCTATGAGCAGTCGTGGATTGAAGTGATCAAATTATTATTTATTTAGTTATTTTGTGAAAGGATTATTGCCCAGGGAAAGCGAGCCACCAATCCCTCGCCAACCGCTATGTAAACAGAGGCGTGCGTGAGGCCCAACATATCGCCCTGCCCGGCCGGGAATCAAACACCGGTCCTCTCGCTTGAGAGGCGAGAGCTCTAACCACTGAGGTGCAGGACTTCACAGGTAATATTCCCTCCCCTGCCTTTCCACACTCACATTCTCTGCGCTGTGCTGTTGCTCAGCAACAGAAAGCCCCTTTCCAAGTCGCTTTTCCTTTAATAAAATTACACCAACAATTATGTAAAACCATCAGATAGTCAGGGAGGCGATTGAAAAGTGGCCCCATCTCTGCTTTAGCTCTTTCTTAAATTGTTTCCGTTTCCCTCAGTTTGTGATAATCTTCAACCTTATTAGGTTATAGTCAGATGATATACGAGAGTGAATTTTTTTCCCTTAATTTACTATCAAGAGTAACATAATATTACAGGACCTATATCACCAAGCGGTGTGTTGCTTAATGTCCTATGTAATGCAGCCTGTTATTGGCAATCTGATCGCTGGAATACGTCAAACGCTCTCTACTTCAGTAGAAATGTATTTTGTACAAGAGAGAGAGAAAAATACTATTGTACATTGGAGGGAGAGCAACATAACTCTCAGTGAGTTTGAAATGATAATTATAATAACAATCCTTGCATATGACACAGCGCCTTATCACGTCTTCGAGACGTCTCCAAGTGCTTCACATGATACGCTGTAAAGTGCAGTGACTATGTATTTTGTAAGCGAAATGCGCAGCTTATTGCGCCCGGCAGTGTCACACAAACAGTCGTGGATTGAGTGAGCAAAATTATTGTTAAGATTATTTATTTCGGATGGGATTATTACCCCCGGAAAAGTGATCGGCCAATCGACTAACAACCAGGTTCCTGCTTACTGCTGGTAAACAGAAGCGTGTGTCTGGAGTGAGGAATCTTACCTAAGGTTCGCCCTGATCCGCCCGGGAATCAAATCCAGGTCTCTCACTTGCGAGGCGAGGGCTCTAACCACTGAAGCTACAGGACTCTTGGCCCATTGGGGGCTCGAGCCCACAATCTTTTGATCCAGAGGGGCAGAGACTGAGCTGGTGTGGCCTGAAGGCATTCGTGACAAGAGATAAAACATAAAAATTGTTGGGAAATTAGAAAAAGATTTCTGCTCTGGAGAGCAAATTAATAATCCTTTGAACCAGAGATCCAAACAGTGTCACAATGTGCTGCACCCTGACCATTCCCCCCCTGCTCGGGTCATGACCCAACTGTGCAGCGCCTTGGGACGTCCTCCTGACGTGAAAGGCGCTCTATAAATGGAATCTTGTTGTTGTTGTTGTTGTTGCAGTCTCCACTCCTAATTGCCCATTAGCCTGGTGGTACAACGCTGGAACGTTAATGGTCCCTCTGACCTGCCTGGACATTCTGTGCACTCACATCTACACCTACCTCAACGGCAGGATATTGGCCTCTCGTTTCCATGCCACACAGGGATGGAGGCTGTTATTCCGAGCGATCCAATCCCTCTGCTCGATCGGCTCCGGCCTCCTGCGGGTCTCTCCTGCCCTCCATTCCACCATCGGAGGCCATGCTTCCACTTAGCCCTCCGCCTTTCCCCCTTCCTTCCCATCTTCAGATCACGCCTGAAAATCTTACCCTTCGACCGTGTCTACCATCACCTCCCTCCCTCCCTCCCTCCCCCCGGCTCAGGGTCAGGCTCCGCCACTGTCAAGCGCTCTGGGACGCCTCCTGGCGTGAAGGGAGTTGTGTAAATGAAGCCGTTGTGGTGCTGGTGGTGGTGGTTGGAGCACTCGCCTCGCAAGAGAGAGGGACCGGGTTTGATTCCTACTGACTGCTCAGTAAACAGAGGAACGTGTGTGGAGTACGGAAACTTGACTAAGGTTTCGCCCTGATCTGACCCGCCCGGGAATCGAACCCGGTTCCTCTCGCTTTGTCAGAGGACTCTAACCACGACACTGTGGTTTAAGTTGAAACTTTCTCTTTTGAGTTTAGTTGGAGCCACGTGACTGTGTTGGCCATGTGAATCTCTGCAAAACTCGGAGTCGCTCTCATTAGGGTTTAATGAAGCCACTATCTTCATTTGGAATAACATTAAAATAATTTCATTCCAAGGAAATCTTCCAAATTAATAGTACATTTCAGTCAGATCTCATTAACTTGAAGTCTAATAATACGTTCAGCTCGACAGTCTGAAATCAATCTCGTCTCTCTTACATCTTCATACCTTTCTGTCATACTTGACCCTTTTAATATTGGATGTCCTTTAACATTAATAATATTGATAATCCTTGCATTTGATATGGAGCCTTAACCCATATTCGAGAACGTCTCAAAGCGCTTCACAGAAATATACTGTAAAATTTATTGACTGTAATTTGTGGGTGAATCGCGGCAGCCAATTGCGCACAGCGGTGTCCCACAAATAGTTATGAAGGGGGTTATTACCCCCACCAATCGACTAACAAACGTGTTCCTACTTACTGCGAGGTAAGCAGAGGTGTGTGTGTGTGTTGTGTGTGTGTGTGTGTGTGGAGTAACGTGCCTAGGATTTCGCCCTGCCCGGGAATCAGCTCGCGAGGCGCACACTCTTAGCCACAATGCTGCGGACTCCACTCTACGTGCGCATTTGTCTTCTGCTCTCCCAGCCCCCCCCAAAGCTCCCCTTCCTGCACTGCGCCAAGTCAAAGCCTTCCAGTCCTGATAGTATATGAAAGAGCAGAGAAAAGGTTTCATTAAAATGTTATTAACTGTGAACCCAAGAAGCTCCTTATGAAGGCAATTAGAATATAAAGTTCTGAAGTCCCTAAAGCCCAGGACCAAAATTAACAAAGCTCACAACCCCCTGAGCCTTCCTGCCAGCAAATGGTGGGAATTCTACAATAAGGTTAGTGCAGAAATTATATTTATTAGCCAGAGAGAAGAATTGAAATCTCCGTTCAATTAGGCAAACACGTTTAACCCTTTCAGTCGCCCCCATTCAACTTTCTGTGGAGATGCCGGGCAAACTGATTGTGAAAATCTACCTCTCTTCCCAACCTTTCGGTGTTTCTCACGGAATGGCTGACAGTGGAATTATAACAACAATAATAATAATAATTGATTTGTGCCCCTTCGATCCATTGCATCAGAAACTTCTCAAAGCGCTTCACAGGTAGTCGTCAAGTCTACCTGTATTCCTGGGCATTTTAGCGTCCATTTTACACAGAACAACATCTGAAAATTAGAGCTGAGGCCATTTAGGAGCGAAATCAGAGGCAGTTTTCCACCCAAAGTGTAATGGAAATTTGGAAATCTCTCACTTTCCCAAAAAGCTGTGGATTGAGGCTGAGATCCATTCACATTGTCCAGACTGAGGTGGAGTTGTTTGTGGGTCAGGGGATCAAGGAATATGCAGCAAAGGCGGGTAAATGGAGTTGAGGTACAGATCACCTGTGATCTTATAGAATGGCGGAACAGGCTCAAGGGGCTGAATGGCCTCCTGTTCCTGTGTTCCATAGCAACAGTGCGACAAACAGCTGTGAAGTGAATGAGCCATTTATGGGCTGAGCCGGGCTGAGCTGAGTCGGACTGAGCTGAGCTGGGCTGGGCTGGGCTGGGCTGAGCCGGGCTGGGCTGGGCTGAGTTGAGCTGAGCTGGGCTGGGCTGAGCTGGGCTGGGCTGAGTTGAGCCGGGCTGAGCCGGGCTGGGCTGAGTTGAGCTGAGCTGGGCTGGGCTGAGCTGGGCTGGGCTGAGCCGGGCTGGGCTGAGCCGGGCTGGGCTGAGTTGAGTTGAGCTGAGCTAGGCTGGGCTGAGCCGGGCTGGGCTGAGCTGGGCTGAGCTGGGCTGGGCTGAGCTGGGCTGGGCTGAGCCGGGCTGGGCTGAGCCGGGCTGGGCTGAGCCGGGCTGAGTTGAGCTGGGCTGGGCTGAGCTGGGCTGAGCCGGGCTGGGCTGACACTTAACGTCCATTGAGCCGCTACTAAAGTAGAGAAGTGTTGGGATTTATGGTCATGTTAATTTCTGGCCTTTCACAGCCGACTGGTAATCACACATTGCAGGTGGGTGTTCATCACTACAAGGCAGACAGCACACAGTCATTAAACCCCTCTGTAGTCGGGCAGAGCTGGTCACAGCGCTGTCAGTCAGTCAGTCAGTCAGTCCGTCTGTCACACAGCGCGTGGGTGCACTGCACCGCACACAGTGCAGGGGGAGGATGGGTTAGATGTCCACGTTCCACCCTGAACCACGATGGCACCATCTTGACACTTACCCTGGAGTTCTGTAGCTCGGTGGTTAGAGCCCTCGCCTTGATGGAGAGGGCCCGGGTTCGATTCCTGGCGGAACGCTGGCCAAGTTTCCTTACGCCGCACACGCGCCTCTGTTTAGCAGTAAGTGGGAACCCGCTTGTCAGTCGACTGGTGGATCACTTTCCGGGGGTAATAATCCCTCGAAAAAAAATAATAGTTTGGCCACTCAAGCCACGGCCGTTTGTGGGGCGCTGCTGTGCGCAATTGGCTGCCGCGTTTCGCCCACAAAATACCCACAGTCACTACACTTTACAGTGAAGTCTCAAAGATGTGACAAGGCGCTATGTCAGGTATCAAATGCGAGGGTTGTTATTCTGTTTAAACTCCTTCCCGCCCGCGAGTGTTTTACGCTCTTTCCGAAAAGGCTGCGAACTTGTGAAGCCAAGACTATGACAGCAGCAGCAACAGCGCCGCTCGCGTTCACACAGCGCCTCATGCGAGGCAGTGTCTCAGAGCGCTTCACAGGGCCAGACCGGGGGGAGGGAGGGAGGAAAGGAGGAGGAGGAGGAGATGACCGTAAGCTCGGTCGAGAGAGGAAGGTCCTGAGCGCCTGTTGGGAGGCCATGGTCACGTGAAAGGGTTGTGTAAGTGTAGATTTGTATCTGAGTGCTTTCCCCCACTCCCTGCAGAACGAACAGAGAGAGAGAGAGAGAGAACGACTCACCCATGAGACTAGCAGAGGTGCGGAGCTCAGATAGAGAGAGAGAGAGAGAGGGTAAGCATGAAGAACGCCGCACACAGCTCCAGTGCACAACTGCCTTTGGCAAAGTCACCTCCAGATACGACACGAGCTGAGAGTTTAATTGCGCTGCGAGCAACGGAAAGTTTTTTTTTTGGTGGGGGGGGGGTGGGTGGGGACCAGTCGGGTGTCTGACACACGTGACTGACACCCAGCCCCGTTGCTTAAGAGTCTCCAAACCCAACTGAGCAAGAGGCCCCCCCCCACCCCCCACCCCCCACACCTGGGAATGCCAGAGAGATAGCTGGAATGGAATGCGCTCTCTCTCTCTACCGACTCGTTCCCACTCCCCCACTCTTACCCCAACTAGTCCCCACTCCCCCACTCTTACCCCAACTAGTCCCCACTCCCCCACTCTTACCCCAACTAGTCCCCACTCCCCACTCTTACCCCAACTAGTCCCCACTCCCCCCGCTCTTACCCCAACTAGTCCCCACTCCCCCGCTCTTACCCCAACTAGTCCCCACTCCTCCCGCTCTTACCCCAACTAGTCCCCACTCCTCCCGCTCTTACCCCAACTAGTCCCGACTCCTCCCGCTCTTATCCCATAGTCCTGCACGGTTTCCTTTTCAAATACCTATACAATTCCCTTTTGAAAGCTATTATGAATCTGCCCTTGCCGGCCTTTCAGGCAGTGTATTCCAGACCATAACAGCAACGGTAAAAAAATGTCTCCTCGTCTGGTCTCCTCTCTGGTTCTTTTGTCGATTACCTTAAATCTGTGTCCTCTGGTTACCGACTTTAGAAACATTTTACCTGGTCCAGGATTGCTCTAAATCACTAATAAAATTGAATTACACTTCATTCATTCAATCACTCATCCATTCAGCCCGTCAATCCACGATGAAATACAAATCATCCCAAATGGACATTTTCTTCCAAAGTGATTCAATTTGGGTAGAAAATTCTGTCTTTAGGTGATGTTTGGCACTGGATTGTTGCTATATTTAGTTGCTAAGCCTTAAATTCTGGGCCATTTTTCACTGTAATGCAGAGAGCTACACAGCAGCCTGAGTAATGTATCTACAGATGTGCTGTGAACCTGGAGATTTAAATGGAGTCTCTATTACTCACTCACTCCCGCACTTACTCTCTCTCTCTCTCTCTCTCTCTCACTCACTCCTGCACCTTCTCTCTCTCTCTCTCTCTCTCTCACTCACTCACTCACTTCCGCACATTCTCTCTCTCTCGCTCTCTCTCACTCTCTCACTCTCTCACTCACTCACTCACTCACGCACTTACTCTCTCTCTCGCTCTCGCTCTCACTCACGCACGCACGCACTCTGTGAATGATTTACCCGGTTGTTAATCGATTGGCAGATCGCTTTTCTGGGATAATAATCCCTTCAAAAAATAATTAATAATAATTTGGGCACTCAATCCCACGACTGTTTGTGGGACGTCGTTGGGCGCAATCGGCTGCCGCGTTTCGCCCACAGAACACACAGTCACTACACTTTACAGTGTATCCCGTGAAGCTCTTTGAGTCGTCTAGAAGATAAGGCGCGATACCGAATACACTATTATTATTTATTTTAAAAAGAGGCCCGATGGCCAGGCAGATGGTATAATCCTGCCGCGGGTGCTGCCTGTTGCCGACTCTCTCATCCTTCACCGCTTTATGTTAGTCATCAAAGCCCCTCTGATAGCTGGGACCAGGGGACGGCGTCTGTGACTGAGCCTGAGCTCAGGGAGCCGTCCTCACAACTGTTTATCTGCCGCTTTCATCCACAAACCACTCGAACACCCTCCAGGTCTTGTTTTGCTGCAAATAATAATGTGGTCTCTCAATCCACCACTTTGCAGCTGTGCCCGATCGGCAGCCGCGTTTGGCACACAAAACACACAGTCACTACACTTTACGGTGTATTCAGTGAAGCGCTTTGAGCCGATCCACCGACGTGATAAGGCGCTGTATCAAATGCAAGGATTATTATTATTATTTATTATTCATAATTATTATTTGCTGTGTGTATGTCTGTGTCTGTCAGTCTGTCTCTCTCTCTCTCTCTCTCTCTCTGCCCACTTGTCTCCTCGCAGTGGTTTTGTCTCTGGTATCCACCTCCCATTCCAGCCTTTTCGATCAGCGAGTGGCAGAGAGATCAAAGCCAGAGAGAGCAGTGTTTTATGTATTATTGATGGGCAGCCCAGCCCGTGGTGCAGCCATAACTGAGGCAGCGCGGACTGCCACTCACACAGGAAGGGAGAGCAGCAGTACACAGTGCAGCACTAACAACAGCAATACATTACATTTACACAGCGCCTTTCACCTCGGGAGGGTGGGGGCAGGAGGGCGATCGAAGCACGGTTGAAGAGGAGATCTTGAGATGTGCCTTGAAGGAGGCGAGGCAGGGAGCGAGGCGGAGGGACTGTGGGATGGAGTTCCAGAGGGTGGGAGTAGGGCTGAAGGGGATGATAACTGCGGCTTTACTGCTGATATCCCACATAACAGCAGTGTTTGTGTGGCCTTGGATATCGAGTGCAGCACTCGATTCTACCTTATCTGTTGGCATAATTGCTGTTGTAATTATATTATCAGTGATGAACATGCTTTTTTAAAAAAAAACATTAAAAAAGTATCTAAGTGACCGCAGGCCTGCACATGGGGGAATCAAACTTTCAGGTATTACTGTTCTATGTTACGATGCACACAACCTTCCCAGATTTAAGAAAGGAAACGTGTGCGTTTCGGGGCTCGACTTAGATTGCAAAGCAATAGCAGTCGCCTGAGGGATTGGCGATGGTCGCTGGAAAATGTCTTTTTACCGAGTGAAGCATTTTTTGATACAGAAGAAACGCAACTGCCTTAACACGTGTAAACTTTTCTCATCAGTTTGTTTGTTATGCGTCAAGCAATGCTTCAGATGTTACGTTTTTTTTGAAAGAGAACGAGAAAGAAAAGTGAAAAAAACATTTCACTTGAAAAGGTTTCTGTGAAACTTGTTTGAAACAATTCCCTCCCAGCTCCGAGGCTATATTTGTCTTGGTGCTGAGCTGATACAGTCTGAGCCTGAGATCAGCCTCGCTCACCCTCCCTCTCTCGCTCTCGCTCTCGCTAGCTTTGCCTGAGGAGTGTGGCTGCATGATGCCTTCATCCTTTTCCTCTCAGTTTTTCCCACGCACCTTTACACGGCTCTCTCTCTCTCTCTCTCTCTCTCTCCCTGAGGAGCCATCACTGCTCGTACTGTCGCTCTCAGTTACCAGCCCGCTGTGTCGCTGTACATCACCTTACTGGGTCAGACAGAGGTTGACGTACCACCCCAGGTCAGGATGGTATTGATAGGGTCCTGCAGTGTCGTGGTTAGCGTACTCGCCTCGAAAGCGAGTGGACCCGGGTTCGATTCCCGGGGATTATTACCCCCGGAAAGCGATCCGCCAATCGACGAACAAAGGGTTCCTACTGACTGCTGGTAAACAGAGGTGTGTGTGTGTGGAGTAAGGAAACTTGCCTAATGTTTCGCCCTGACCCGCCTGGGAATCGAATCAAACCCGGGTCCTCTCGCTTGTGAGGCGAGCGCTCTAACCACCACATACAGGACTTGTGTGTTTACCCCTCTTCCACCTGTTTGCCCAGGTTTAGTTATGTCGGGGGGGAGGGGGGATCAGAGGAGACCTGCTGAACAATTCATTTAAAGTCTGTGTAATTGCAGCAATATCCCCAAACCTGATGCTTTGTGTAACGGATCCCACCTGGGGTTTGTTTTACTCCGATGCTTTCTACTTTCCCCTTTAATTATAGATTACAGCAGCCGAGAGAGGCCTGGGTACAATAGACCGTCCGCCAGTTACATTGCACTCGCTTTTCTGTCATCAGTAAAATTAGCATCTGAATAGCAACATTGCAGTCCTGTGGGTCAGTCGCCTCGCAAGCGAGAGAACCTGGGTCCAAATCCCAGGCCGGGTGGGGCCGGGCGAAACCTCAGGCAAGTTTCCGTGAGCGGGAGATTAATGCAGAGAATGTAGGAATTCCATCAATTTTCATTGATGGAAAATTGGGTGACCAATCTTCTGCTTCAGAGAGAGGTATAACTCCACCACAACCCACTCCGCCTCCATCAAACTGTGTCTCACTTCATCAATCTCTGGTCAACAGCCATGATCTAATAGAATGGCGGAATAGGCTTGAGGGGCTGAATGGCTTCCTCCTGTTACCTTGTTACTCCGGGATGAGGAGAGTTATGGAGGATGGAAGGGAAGTGGACGGGTGGTAGAGAATATAGACGATGGCTTGTGGTTGTCTATATTGAGAGGGTTACAGTAACCGCTTACAGACTTGAACACATGTGATCAGTGAGCACACTGTGTGTGCTCCAAGGTCAGGCTCAGAGGGAAGGTCCCAACAGATAGCCAGAGCCCAGGGAAATCAACAGCGCGACCAGCGACATTCAGGCAGACGCACAGACATGGGGCGGCGCGTTAAACCCATCAAGTGAATCTCTGTACAAACACGGGAATCCCAGCAGCTGTGTGTACGTGTGTGATTGCTTGTGTGTGTGTGTGTGCTTGTGTGCTATGTTGACACACGGTTCCATTTTGGCGTCCTGAAATCAAGCCACTTTTGGACTTGCTTCATCTCCTGCTAAGTCGGACGCTTTCAACTAATATTGAGCGTGGAGTTGAATAGTTTTGGAAGGTATTTTCACTGTGTTTGCATATCATTGCGCCTCTTAACACTTCCCCCCATTCCAAACATCCTTCCCCTCTCTGCCGGCCGTGATTACAATGTGCCCTGACATCTCCTGACTATTCTAATGATGTGTCAGAAATAATAATTCTATAAAAAGCCTAGACTTCAGGTTACATCTTGCAGTCTGCAGGCCGGTGTGCGATGCGTTCTGACGGCCACAGCTTCGCTCTGATCCCGCCAGGGAAGGGGCCGCAGCCTTCGCCTGGCTCCACAAACCACTGCTCTCCACGGAGCGCTGTAGCTCAGGGGTTAGAGTGTTCGCCTCGCAAGCGAGAGGACCCTGGTTAGATTCCCGGGCGGGTCAGGGCAAAACCTCAGGTAAGTTTCCTTACTGCACACGCCTCTGTTTACCAGCAGTAAGTAGGAACCCGGTTGTTAGTCAATTGACAGTAATAATCCCTTCACAATAAATATTAATTTGTTACTCAATCCACAAAGTTTGTGAGACACTGCTGTGCGCAATTGGCTGCTGTGTTTCGCCCACAAAATATACAGTCACTGCACTTTACAGCAAATCCTGAGAAGCGCTTTGAGACGGTCTCAACGGCAGTTGAAGAGGTAGGACTTCAGGCACGACCTGGAGATGGGGAAGGAGGGGACGAGGAACAAGCAGGAGGCCAGAGCCAACCGAGCAGAGGCAGCGGGTAGTGGAGTGGGGGAGAGAAAGCAGGTCAAAGAGGTAGGGAGGTGCCAGGGCGTGAAGGGATTTGTAGATGATTAGTGACCGGTACATACATAACTGTCCCCTTTCAGACAGTTGTGCCACACAGGAAACAGCAGCCAGGATTAGTCACTGAGAAGTGAATGATTTGCCCCTGGGTTCCTGTCGTTGCTGCTGGGTTTTAGTAAGAGGAATATTCCCATTGTTTTTTGTTTGGTTACAACAATAATGATTGATGAGGGTGCCAAGGAAGCTCTCCCAGCTCACCAGCCCTGCCCGCCCGCCCGCCTGCCTGGCGCCAGCCACACACCAGCTAACACTGCACAACGTGGCCAACACATTACTCTGTCCCTCGCACAATCTCCAGTCACGGAACACGTGAGGCCTTGTAAAACCAAAGCCGTTAAATTGGGAGAAATCGTCAAAAGATAACAATCGTAATAATCGTTGCATTTAATACAGCGCCTTTTCAGGTCGTTGAGACGTCTCAAAGCGCTTCCCAGGATACACTGTAAAGTGAATTGACTGTAATTTGTGGGGGAAACACGGCAGCCAATCGCGCACAGCGGCGTCCCCACAAACTGCGTGGATTGCGCTGTATCAAATGCAGGGATTATTGTTATTATTAAACGCTTGCTGCTGGCGGAGGAGAGAGAGAAAGCCAAACCTCGAAAAGTGCGGCTTGAAAGTCTTGTAGCATTTGCAATCTCTATTACGAGCGGCGGAATAGAGAGAGGGATTGTGTTCAGTGGGGCAGACACTGTAGGTAATGCCTTCAGCGCACTCCGAACCGTGTGCCACACACACACGCGCGCACACAGCGCACTGTAACAAGGCCTTTAGCCTTCACTGATTTATTGTGATAACTGACAAACATCTGTTTATTACGGCCGGTGACAGCTGCTCTGATTGTATTCCCACCGTTACCTGTTGAATGGCCTAACATCTCCTCTGGGTCTGTCAGTGGAGCTGCGCCAGGTTTGATCAGAAGGCAACGTGCGATGTTTTATGAGCCTCCTCCCCAGAACTTTCTCTTTCTCTCCCTCCCTCCCTCCCTCCCTCCCTCCCGCTCGCTCGCTCTCTATCTCCCAAGTCAAAGCTGATACACCGATTTAATGAAAGGACATGTTGGATTGTCAGAGATGCCGTCTATCAGATGAGAAGTTAAACTGAGGTCCCGTCTGACTGTTCAGATGAACATTAACAGTCCTGTGATGCTATCAGGAAAGCGGAGGGTGTGTGTGAGTGTGTGTGTGAGTGTGTGTGTGTGTGTGTGGTAACCGTATGATGTATAATAATCCTTGCATTTGATATAGCGCCGTATCACATCGTTGACATGACTCAAAGTTCGTCACAGAATATACAGTAAAGGGAATTGACTGTATTTTGTGGGCAAAACGCAGCAGCCAATTGCGCACAGCAGCGTCCCTCAAACAGCCGTGGACTGAGTGACCAAGTCATTATTTTTTTGGGAGGGATTATTACCCCCAGAAAGTGATCCGCAAATCAACTGTAAGTAGGAACAACCGGGTTCCTACTTACTCATCGGTAAACAGAGGCGTGTGCGTGGAGTAAGGAAACTTGCCTAAGCTTTCGCCCTGACCCAGATTCGAACCCAGGTCCTCTGCTCTAACCACTGAGCTGCAGTGACTGCCTCGTGTACAAAGTCAGAGTTTCAGCTAAGTCTGCAGCTCAGCTTAACAGCCGATTACTCAGCTCCATCACTGGGGACAGGGAAAGAGACCTGGGAGACTGAGCTGATCAGAGAGAGCGAGCGCCTGCCTGTACAGGAGAGACCGTGGCTAACAGAGGCTCTGACGGGGAACGTCACTCACACGATCACATTTCTCTGCCCTTGCCCAGACCGCCTCATACCGGCCCGTCCGCTCCCTCCGCTCAGTGGGCGCCGGCCTGCTCCGCTTCCCCCGCCCCGGCTCAGTCCACCCCACCATCGGCGGCCGGGCCTTCAGCCTGTCTGCCCCCACCCTTTGGAACTCCATCCCACAGTCCCCTGGCCTCGCTCCTTCTCTTGTCTCCTTCAAGTCACTTCTGAGGACCTTCCTTTCCAACAATGTGGATCAGGGATTTGTACGTACGTACAGTGACCCCAAAAATAATGAAGCAAAAAGGAAGAATTTTACTAAACATTAAGAGCGAGCGTCTGTCCATCAGCGTAGGTACAGTTCAGTTCAGCATCATCTCACGGAAATTGATCTGTCATGAGAACACGGTTTATTTACCTTTAGAGAAAGCTCACACATTCTGTCGGCAGGTGGAATCGAAATATCAAGCGCATGAATCTATGAAGCTGTCAGAAGCTGACGGTGATTTATATATCAAATCCCTGCTCCCATTTCATGCTCTCACACTGCTGGGCATTTCCTGCAGAGCTGAAGGGTCTGGTCACAGTCGTGATGTCTGTAATATCTGACTACAGCCACACTCTCTCTCCCCCACTGTGGGTTTTTTGGTCAGCCGGGTGTCTGACACCCACAGAAACCCGTCACCGTGACCGGTCGGGTGTCTGACACCCACAGAAACCCGTCACCGTGACCGGTCAGGTGTCTGACACACACGGAAACCCGTCAGCGTGACCGGTCGGGTGTCTGACACCCACAGAAACCCGTCACCGTGACCAGCCGGGTGTCTGACACCCACAGAAACCCGTCACCGTGACCGGTCGGGTGTCTGACACCCACGGAAACCCGTCACCCTGACCAGTCGGGTGTCTGACACCCACGGAAACCCGTCACCGTGACCAGCCGGGTGTCTGACACCCACGGAAACCCGTCACCGTGACCAGTCGGGTGTCTGACACCCACGGAAACCCGTCACCGTGACCAGTCGGGTGTCTGACACACACGGAAACCCGTCACCCTGACCAGTCGGGTGTCTGACACCCACAGAAACCCGTCACCGTGACCGGCCGGGTGTCTGACACCCACAGAAACCCGTCACCATGACCGGCCGGGTGTCTGACACCCACAGAAACCCGTCACCATGACCGGCCGGGTGTCTGACACCCACAGAAACCCGTCACCGTGACCAGTCGGGTGTCTGACACACACGGAAACCCGTCACCGTTGCTTAAGAGTCTCCAAACCCGACTGAGAATTCCCCAAATCCCCCCCACACCTGGAAACCCCCGAGATAGGCTGTTGGGATGGAATGCGCTCTCTCTCTCTGGAGGGACGCCCCCTGTTTACCTAATTCCAGAGAGTATTAGGCACAGGTTGGGTGAGAGCCAAGGCTTGGGTGGGTGGGTGGGGGTGAAGCCCAGACTGTGTGTTGGGGTAACTGCTGGGGTCTAACCAGCTAAACCCACACACAGCTCGGCCATCGAGAGAGAGAGAGAGTGTGCACTGTCTGTCTGGCCAAGCTTTCCCGCTGCTTGTCCAGCCGGGACCACCCTCCCCGCTAGTTAGGGCTTTGGTGGGGTTAACAGGAGGTTCTGTGATTCGCCCACAAAATATATAGTCAATTGAATTAATTTTACAGTGTATCCTGTGAAGTGCTTCGTGGCGGATCGAAGACGTGATAAGGCGCCATATCAAATGCAAGGATTATTATTATTATTATTATGCCACCCTGGGAATAAGGGGGTTAATTCCTCGTTGTGTGAAACATCATACACCACAGGACCAAAGGGGATTACCAGCCGTGTGCCTGAGAGGCTGAAGGTCTATTTGATTTATAAGCACTCAGAGAGTTTGAGATGGAAGGAGAGTGAGTGAGTGCCTACTGCCTTTACAGACTCACTTTAACAGCAGATTACAGGCACACAGGGCTGTTCAACACAAGCCCACAGCCCGGTTTATATGGGGAATTGGATAAATACATGGAGACAACTCATATAACAAGGTGTAAAGAGAGACCAGAAAATGGGGTTGGAGTAGAGAGCTGCAGCGGGGGAGCGAGCCCCAGCACAGACACGATGGGGAGAGAGAGAGAGAGCGCGCAGGGAATGGGGTTGGAGTAGAGAGCTCCAGTGGGGAGTGAGCCCCAGCACAGACACCATGGGGAGAGAGAGAGAGAGAGAGAGAGCAGGGGATGGGGTTAGAGTAGAGAGCTCCAGTGGGGAGTGAGCCCCAGCACAGACACGATGGGGAGAGAGAGAGAGAGAGCAGGGAATGGGGTTGGAGTAGAGAGCTCCAGTGGGGAGTGAGCCCCAGCACAGACACGATGGGGGTGGGGGGGGGAGAGAGAGAGAGCGCAGGGGATGGGGTTGGAGTAGAGAGCCCCAGCACAGACCCACGGCCTCCTTCTGTGCTCCAAACGGTACAGTTCAGCCTCTCTTGTAATAATAATAATAATAAACCTGATGTGGCGTCTTATCGCCTTGGGATATGAAAGGAGCCGTGTATGTGTAATGTGTTGCTGATGGTGGTGGTTGATGACAGGCAGACGCCGAGCAGAGGCGCTGGGAGCAGGAGACTGAGGCCATGCTCTACTGGATGTATTAACTGTGGTTCCTGCCGCTAACCGCTGTGGTTCTGCCTGTCTCCATGTTTATATGAAAGCAATCCCATCAGCGGCTAACTCGAGGCATAAAACACCACAATATAGTGAACATAAAATAGGAACCTTAATTACATTTTCCCTTTCTGAGGGCGAGTTTCCAAAGAGAGGAAGAGTTACTACGGGCCGTGGCGCAGAGGCCGAGAGAACGTCCCACATTAGAGGGAAGTCTAGCATTTGTTATAATAATAAGAATAATAATATTGATCTTTGCATTTAATATAGCGCCTTCAAAGCGCTTCACACAAGATAGTGTAAAGTGAATTGACTGTATTTGTTGGGGCGAAACCCGGCAGCCAATCGTGCACAGCCGTTTCCTACAAACAGTCGTGGTTTGAGTGACCAAATTATTATTATTATTCATTTAGTTTTAGAAGGGGTTATCACCACTGGAAAGCGATCCGCCAATCGATCAACAACTGGTTTCCTACTCACTGCTCAGTAACCAGAGGTGTGTGTGTGTGTGGAGTAAGGAAACTTGCCTAAGGCTTCGCCCCGACCCGCCCGGGAATCGAACCCGGGTCCTCTCGCCTGCGAGGCGGGTGCTCTATCCATTATGCTACAGGACTCCACGGTGGTGATGGTGAGACACTGTAAGCTGTTCCCAGGAAACAGAGAGCTTCTAAAGATCTCGTGTAATTGACTCACATTTACCAGAGCCGTGCTTACTGAAGACATTAAAATGATGAATGTTTTGTGTTTACGGCAGTCATTCCACGCTGAGACCAATAAAAAATTCATGAAATTCTCAATCTGCCGCAGCCAATGCAAAGTGCCCGGCGTGTCGGGCACCGAGTACTTAAAAGTTAGAATAAAATAATTACTGAACGTCAGGTGTAAGCCATTAAACAATGCGCCTCTGGATTCACTCACAAAAAATCGCCCGGTCACTACGCTTTCCAGGGTCCTGTGCAGCACTTTGGTTCCCTCGTGTTATCTCTGGCGGTGAGACCGACCGACCGCAGGAGTGTAAGGTGGAGTGACTGGGCACTTTGTGGGCGGAACATATGAGATCCGATGGGCCAAATGCTTTGAGGCCTTTTCGATGCCAGCGCAGGGGTTATCCGGTGCCCTCCCCTCCCCTCCCTATGCCCCGCCATATTGTGGGAGCCAGATGTGGAGCCAGCTGTGCGGGGACTTGTTCCCCCAACGCTGCCCCGCAGCAGTGCTCTGATCAGCTTTGCACAGCGCCAGGGAAGTGACGCGGCCCATTACAGGCAGCGATTAGCAGACGGCAATCAGGAGCGATGGCGCTGACTGTCGTCATAAAGTGCCAGAGCCAAGCTTGCTCAGTGCCACGTTAACACACGCACACACACACACACGCACACACACACACGGGCACACACACAAACACACACAAACACACACAAACACACACACCCACACGGACACACACACACACACCCACACGGACACACACACACACACACACACACACACCTACACACGCACACACACACACACACACACAAACACACACACCCCCACACGGGCACACACACACACGGGCACACACACAAACACACACAAACACACACACCCACACGGACACACACACACACAAACACACCCACACGGACACACACGGACACACACACACACACACACACACACGGGCACACACACAACACACACACACACACGGACACACACACACACAAACACACCCACACGGACACACACACACACACGGACACACACACACACACAAACACACCCACACGGGCACACACACACACAAACACACCCACACGGACACACACACACACACAGACTTTACTACATTCATAATAAAAGTAATAGTAATCCGTGCATTTGATGCAGCGCCTTATCACGTCTTCGAGGCGCCTCAGATCACTTCAAAGGATAAACGGTAAAGTGTAGTGACTGTATATTTTGTGGGCGAAACGCGGCAGCCGATTGCACACAGCAGCGTCCCCACGAACAATCGTGGATTGAGCGACTAAATTATTGCTATTATTTTTTTTAAGGGATTATTACCCCCAGAAAGTGATCCACCAATCGACTAACAAGTGGGATCCTACTGACTGCCGGTAAACAGAGGCGCGGTGTGCGCGTGTGTGTGTAGTGAGGAAACTTGCCGAAGGGTTCACCCTGACCCGGCCGGGAATGGAGCCTCGGTTGCGAGGCGAGGGCTCTAACTGAGCGACAGGACTCCACTTCCTCCCTCTCCACCTCCACCCCTCGTGCACAGAATTCCCACTGAAACTGTCACAGTTTTATTCCTTTCAATCTGTTGTTTTCTGCAGCGTCTTTAGAGCGTTAACTAACCCTGAACGGCTGCCGGAGAGTACGTTTCAAATCGCAATGCACTTGGGGAGACGCGTTAACTTATATAAAGTGTCACTTGGGCCTCCGTTCTGGAACCTTGACTCCCCGTCTCAGCCGTCTGAGCTGATCTGCAGCCCAGCGCTGGGGGAGCAACTGCAGAGGTGTCCACATCCGTTTGTGGGACGCCGCTGTGTGCGATTGGCTGGCGCGTCTCACCCACGAAATACACAGTCACTACACTTTGCAGTACGTCCTGCGAAGACGTCTCAACGACGTGATCAAATGCAAGAATTAATACTCTCCCCCTCTCTCCCTCTCACAAACACTTTCCAATCGAGTGGGACTTTCTGCCTCTAACCCTCCGCCTCGCCCCCTCCTTGCCCATCGTCAGGTCGCACCTTTGCCCAGTGCCTACGCTCCCCTCCCCCCGACTCGGTGATGTGCGCAGCCACTGTTGTGTAAGTGCAAGTTGTGCATCTTTCTGTGATATTTCCCCCGAAGGGGTTGTTTGGAAGCGGATTTACTGCTGTGAATGACTTATACGGTGGTGGCTGGGGGGAGATGGACGGTGCAGGTAACAGCTGAAACCTTAGTGCGCTGTTCCCTTTCAGCACTGATTCCCCGACTGCACAAACAGCTCAGTGGTTAGAGCACTCGCCTCGCAATCCAGAGGACCCGGGTTCGAATCCCGGGCGGGTCAGGGCGAACGTAGGCAAGTTTCCTTACTCCACACACACACACGCCTCCGTTTACCAGCAGTCAGTAGGAACCCACTCGTTAGTCGATTGGGGGATCACTTTCCAGGGGATAATAATCCCTTCAAAAAAATAATAACAATAATAATGCGGTCACTCAATCCACGACTGTTTGTGTGGGACGCTGCGCTGCGCAATTGGCTGCCGCGTTACGCCCACAAAATATACAGTCACTAACCTTCACCATATATCCCGTGAAGCGCTTCGAGACGTCTCAACGAAGGGATAAGGCGCCGTATCAAATGCAAGGGTTATTATTATTAATATTGAAAGGGGGGGATCTGAGAGGATGCCGGTGTGGAGGGACCAGTTACAGCCGACGGAGACGTGATGTGTAAAGACAGGGCTGATCCGTCTGCGTCAGATTGGGGTTAGAAAGGCAATCGAGATTGTGAATCACCATTTGCTGCCAGTGACAGGAGCTACCTGGCTCTTCCCGGTGTGAAATGGCTCAATTGTGCACAGCCACTCTGTGTGCACCTTACACAGCCTTATTAATCCTACCCGGGAATCGAACCCTTGTCCTCTCTCTCTCTCGCCAGGCGAGCGCTCTAACCGCTGAGCTACAGGGCTCCGATACGTAGCAGGTGACAAACCCTCACAGCCGGGAGGGAGCGGGTTGCCGTAGAGCGATGCTGCGGCAAAAGTGGGCGCAAAGCGGGTCTTGCTCTGGGCTTCCCTCCGTTCACTAATGTGCTACTGACATCAGCTGGCAGCACGTCAGCACTGCAGCCTTTCCACCGGCCCCTCAGAGAGACCCCGAGAGCCGTTCAGTTTTTCGTGCAGCATCTGATCACGCCCTCGAGACGCCTCAAAGCCCACTCACACCATTGGCTGTAAGGTGTAGTGACTGCGTATTGTGCAGCGGCCGGTTATGCACGCAGCGGGTTCTCCTCGCAGCTCAGCCAGGCTCTCCGCACTGTTGGTTGGCACACTCTCCCCCTACAAGGCTTGTGTCGTTCAGTCCGCACTAACTGCCGCTCCCATTCCATCTCCCACTGCATCTGGACCAGTGTCTGCCATCTGCCCAGCTCTTCCCATGGCGTCCGGCCTGGAACAGCCCTCTGCCATCCTCCCCCTGCTGCACCTCACTTCCCTGTACAGTCACCACCCATCGCACTCACTCACCCACCCACCCACCTTAGCATAATCCTAGCATTTGATATAGCACCATGAGGAGCCACACTTTCAGTCACTAAACTTGCCCAACGTCTTGCCCTGCCAGTCCGGGCGTCGAACCCGGGTCCTCTGGCTTGCGAGGTGAGCCCGCTACCCATGAAGCTACAAGCCTTGTCTGCTCTGGCAGGAGTTGGGGCTGCGCTGTGTGTGTAAAGGAATGTCACATGAATGGATTATCTACCGTTTCTGCCGTTTTTGTGCTGAGATCAATCACGCCAGGCTGCCCGCTGGGGACAGTTATTCCCTTTTTAGCACCTTATTGCTTCGCTGGTGTGAATGAGCGATCGCTGTGTTTGCACATTAATATCCCAGCTCGGGTTATTTTAAATAAAAAATTAGTTTATGACAGAAAGGGAAGTTTAAATGGCAGCATTTTGTGTTTTTGTCTTGACGTGCGGAGCTGTGCTGGTGACATGGTCAATATGGAGCTATACAATAAGCCTTAATAATAATAATAATAATAATAATAATCCCTGGACTTGATACAGCGCCTTATCACATCGTTGTGAAGTCTCAAAGCGCTTCTGTCACAGAAAATATACTTAAAGTGTAGTGACTGTGTATCTTGCAGGTGAAATGCGACAGTCAATTGCGCACAGCAGTGTCCCACAAACATACGTGGATTGAGGAACCAAATTATTTTTTGAAGGGATTATTAACCTCCTTGAAAGCGGTCCACCAATCGACTAACAACCGGTGTCCGACATGCTGCGAGATAAACAGAGGTGTGTATGTGGAGTAAGGAAACGTGCCTTGACCTGCCCGGGAATCAAACCCAGGCTCTCCCCACTGAGCTCCAGGACTGCACATTTCCTTACTCCACACACCTGATAATAATCCTCCAAAACAAAACAATAATAAATTGGTCATTTTCGATCTACGACTGTTTGTGGGACATTGCTGTGCGCAATTGGCTGCCGCGTTCGCCCACAAATATACAGTCAATTCACTTTACAGTGTGTTCTGTGAAGCGCTTTGGGACGTCCTCCCGACGTGAAAAGCTCTAACTGGCCCCAAGGTGACGTATTTGGCCACGGAATGTCAGATCGAGTCAGCCCTCTGTGACGGTCTCCAGTCCGGTTCCTGAGCCAGGAGGGTCTGCAGTACCCAGGGCGCTGGTGATGACAGCACAGCCCCAGCTCTGCGTGGGGAGCGCAATATAAATGCAAGTTGTTGTGTTGTTGTTGACTTCAGCCTCTCTGCCCCCACCCTCTGAAACTCTAGCCCACAGTCCCTCCTCCTCGACCGCTTTCTTGCCTCCTGCAAGGCCCGTCTCAAGACCCTCCTCTTTGTCTGTGCCTTCGGTCACCCTCCTAACCCCCACCCTCCCTGCCCTCCACCCCTCCTGATCCCAAACCCCAGCTCGGGTCCAAATCCCTGACCGTCCAGCGCTTTGGGAAGTCCTCCCAACATCGCCGTGTGAATGTAACGTCTTGTTGATATCTTTAAGGTTGGATGAGCCACAGTCCGGGACAGAACGCCTACCTTGACAGAGTAGATCCGGGGTTAGACATGCTGGTTTACTGGTTGACAGACACCACTATAACCTGGTTGCACTCCAGGCAGCAGGCAGCGAGCTTGTGTTGCGGCCAGTCGTGCAGTGGGCGAGCAATGTGGGAGGGAGAGAGGAGAGAGACCTGTTACTCAGCAGTGAGCTGCCAACTTCACTTAACAGCAACGCAGTGCGCTTGTGAATGTCCAGCTGTCTCCTTGCCTCCGTCTCGCACTGTGTTCGGTCACTCATCCGTGGCTCCCTGTGAGCCCTCCTCACTGACACGAACACAATGGCTGCTCCCACTTGTCATGATCGCCCCTCGCGTTTGATACAGCGCCTGATCACATCGTTCGGGCGTCTCAAAGCGCTTCACAGAAATTACTGTAAAGTGAATTGACACAGAGCCGTGGTTTGAGTGACCAAGTTATTGTGCTGAAAGGAATAGTTGAGGGACAGATCGGCCACGATCTAATTAAATGGCGGAACAGTCTCAAAGGGCTGAATGGCCTCCTCCTGTTCCTATGTTCCTAAGGGACTTGGCCTGTAACTCGCGGGCGGGCGAGGAGATTTCCACACTAACCTCTCCTCTGTTCTTCTCTTGCAGACCAACATTCAGTTCCTACAGAACGTACTGAACAACGAGCAGTTTCTGCACGGCATTGTGGACACCCAGTTCATAGACGAGAATCCTGACCTGGTCAACCTGCGGCCGGGACAGAACCGAGCCCAGAAACTGCTCTACTACCTGGGTAAGGCCGCTGGCCCCTTCTTACCTAGTGCTCAGGGGTTAGGTCGCTCGCCTCGCAAGCGAGAGGACCCGAGTTCGATTCCCGGGCGGCTCAGGTCAGGACAAAACCTGAGGCAAGTTTCCTTACTCCACACACACACACAGACAGACACAAACAGGCAGACACACACACGCCTCTGTTTAACCTTAAAATAAATTAATTTATTAAAATAAATTAATTTACTTTGATGATAATAATGACTTGGTCACTCCAATCCACGACTGTTTGTGGGACGCTGCCGTGCGCAATTGGCTGCCGCGTTTCGCCCGCAAAATACGCAGTCACTACACTTTACGGTATAATCTGCTTTGAGACGTCTCGAAGCACTATGTCAAACGCGAGGATTATTATCATTATCAGCCTTTATATGGGACACATCAATAGGCAAACACACCCATTAATATTAGACGCCATCCTAATCAGTTAAGTTTAAAAATGTCAACACAAATGAATCATTATTGCTGCCCCGACATGACCTCCTGATTTATCTACTCTTCCCACCCATCTCACAGTCTGCCAGCAATCAGTTTGCGTTTGCCTGCCTTTCAGCTTCTAAATATAAATTTGCTTTGTGCAACGCTGATTTTCTTACCCGTTGATGTATGGGTTTTGGTACTGATGCCGATCTCTGTTCTCTCCCCACACGCTCACACGTGCATATCAAACATACCCGCACGCCACACTCACATGGACACGCACATGCGCACGCACATACACACTCACACGCGTATACATAGGGGCACTCGCACGTACATGCATAACACACGCACAAATCTTGAGGCACCGCATTGGTGGGGGGGGGGGTGTTGAGTGCAAATTGGCTGCCACGTTTCGCCCACGGAACCACAGTCACTACACTTTACAGTATATCCCGTGAAGCGCTTTGAGACGTCCCCCTGCAGGGGCTGCACCAAATGCAAGGATTCTCACTCTCCTTATCATCCAGGTCACGTTATGGTGAATGGACCAACCACCCCCATCCCTGTCAAAGCCAAGCCCTCCTCTGTGGATCCCATCATCCCCAAGATACCACTGGGTAAGTAAGTGCTTCACCTCTCCCTGCCCCTCCTCTCTCGCTCTCGCTCTACCTTTCTCTCTCTCTTTCTCTTTTTTTTTCTCTCTCTGGTCAGGTGTGTGCCACTGGGTAACCTCCCTCTCCCTCCCTCCCTCCCTCCCTCCCTCGCTCTCCCTCTCTCTCTCTGAACCACAGCATTGGATGAGCAGAACTTTCCCTCTCAGTAAACGTTAATGGTGGATGTACACACTGCGCCTTCGGGAGATGGAAGGCAGATCCTGCAGCTAATCTCACTCATCAAAAAAAAAAAATGCGGTCGCTCAACCCACGACTGTTTGTGGGGACGTCGCTGTGCGCAATTGGCTGCCGTGTTTCGCCCACAAAATACAGTCAATTCACTTTTCAGTGTATCCTGTGAAGCGCTTTGAGACATCTCGAAGACGTGATCAGGCGCCGTATCAAATGCGGGGATGATCATTAGTAGCAGCAGCAATGTTGCTGTATCCAGGGCCACTGTTAATAATATTGGCCAGATTATTCTGTGCGGTGTTTATGATTGTGGTGACTTATTATCCATGTCATTGTTTAAGGCGCCGTGTAAGCCAGGCATTAAATGACCAAAAATTTCATTAACTCTTCCCAACTCACGAGCGTTGAATCCATTTAAGGAGCTGGCGTAACCAATGCCAAGCCTGTGCCACTCTCCCTAGGGTCCTGGACATTACAATACTAACAACAACCACTTTGTTTTGTGCACTGGAGCGAGTGGGAGGCTTTCACTCATCGCCGGCTCGGCCCACATTCACCTCCACCGCGACACCGCGGAGTTTACAGAATGTTCACGTGTCATTGAGACGACAACAACTTGCATTTACACCGCGTCCCAGAGCGCGGGACAGTGCCTGAGCAGCACAGCGAGCCCGGGGGGAGGGGGAGGTGACCGCAAGCGCGGTCAGAGAGCAAGGTCTTCAGGCGCGGCCTGAAGATGGGGAAGGAAAGGAGGGGGCAAGGCAGCGGGAGGGATAGAGGGAGAGAGTTTCAGGATGTAGTGTCACTAATGAGCCATCCAAAAAAAACTGTTGACTCAATCCACGACTGTTGTGGGGCACTGCTGTGCGCAATTGGCTGCCACGTTTCGCCCACAGAATACACAGTCACTACACCTTGCAGCATATTCCGTGAAGCGCTCTGAGACGTCTCATTGACGTGATAAGGCGCTGGGTCAAGTGCAAGGATTATTATTGTCACCTTCAAAAAAAAAAACAGAGTCCAAAACAGGGAGAAGAGGTTCAACGCTGAGACACAATTAGGCAAAATGCACAGTCACTGCACCTTACAGTGCGTCTGCTTTTGAGACCTCCGGCCGTCAGTCAGTCTGTCAATCAGGGCTCCCAGCGGTGCTGGTTGAGAACGGTAGAAATAGCTGAACTCCGCAGCCTTGAAACCTCCTCTGAGCCTCAAAGTCTCCGCTGGGGACTTTGTACGGTGAGATGAGAAGCGCCGCACAGCGCAGGGAGGCTCCGAGGTAAGGACAGGGAAGCTCGTGTGAGTCCCTTCCCTGAGCCGCTGCTATAACCTGCTCCGGAACGCGAGCACGCAGTGGAACGAGGCAATTAATTCGCACAGTTTCCATTGTCTATCGGAGATAAATGTATTTAAGTGGTGTCCTTCCTGAGAGAGGGGAGCACTTCATTCAGTCGTGTGAGAGGGAGGGCGGGGCAGCGAGCACAAAGGAGGTTTGATCCGTCGTGTCTGTGCTGGCGCTCGCTCCCCCGCTGAAGCCTCTCCTTAAACCCCACGTGCTGCGACGTCGAGGTTAATTTATACCCGTTGAGTTTCAACTCAGGACCACACGGAAGCGAGACACACTATGTTGAAAAGACGTTCTTAGCACATAATTACAGTCACTCGGCTGACACCATTAATCTTCTCCTCTCTTCCGTCGGTTCCTACCTGTTGCTTTCAATGTATTCTGGCACCAGAATGAGTTTAATCCAAGAGAATAATATCGCGGAGGATATTATCATCTTACCAGTTCCCTGCTTCGGCCTCAGTTAGTTCAGACCTTTTACTCTCGTCGGCCTCTGATTGTGGAGGCCCACGGTGCAGTAGTTAGCCCACTCGGCTCGGACGCGGGAGAGCGCGGGTTCGATTCCCAGCAGAACGAAATCTTTCCTCACTCCCCACACGCGCACACACGGCTCTGGTTACCAGCAGGAAGTAGGAGCCCGGTTGTCAGTCGATTGGCGGATGGCGTTCCGGCGGTAACAATCCCTTCGAAAGATAAATGTGGTCACTCAATCCGCGACTGTTTGTGGGACGCTGCTGTGTGCAATCGGCTGCCGCGTTGCATCCGCAAAAATACACAGTCGCTACACTTTACAGTGCCTCCTGTGAAGCGCTTTGAGACGCCCCGACAACGTGATAAGACGCTGTGTCAAACGCCAGGATTATTATTGAGCGGACGGCTCACTCTGAGAACGGGTGCAGATTCGAGGGGCTGAATGGCCTCCTCCTGCCCTGGACATGTCTGTATGTGTTGGGTCAGCGCTCCTCTGTGTTTCCTGGCCTGGTTAATAATAAATAACAATCCTCGCATTTCACACAGCGCCTGATCACGTCTTCCAGACCTCACAAAGCGCTTCACAGGATACACCGTAAAGTGAATTGACTATATTTTGTGGGCGAAACGCGGCAGCCAATTGCGCACAGCAGCGTCGCACAAACAGCCGTGGGTCGAGTGTCCAAATTACTTTCATTTATTTTTGAAGGGATTGTTATGCCCGGAAACCAATCCGCCAGCCGACTAACAAGCGGTTAACAGAGGAGCGTGTGTGTGTGTGTGTGTGTGTGTGTGCGTGCGTGCGTGCGCGTGTTTGTGCCTGTGTGTGTGTGTCTGTTTGTGTGTGTGCGTGTGTGCCTGTGTGTGTCTACGTGTGCGCGTGCGGAGTAAGGAAACTTGCCGAAGGTTTCTCTGCCCGCCCGGGAATCAAACCCAAGTCCTCTGGCCTGCGAGCCGAGCGCTGTGAGCACTGAGCTTGTTTAGTTCTGTTGTTCCAGATGGTTTGTTTACCGGCCACCAGCCCTGACCGTGGCGCTGACTGACCCCGACTCGCGGCTAAAACAACAACTCAAGCAATGTGTAACTTCATTTAAATGCTTGGCTGGAATTTTCACTCCAGCTTCGCTGCCAGACAAACGCTGCCCGACAAGCGCAAAGCTCTGTGCTTTCCTGACATCTCAGTGCTCGTAGTGGTGTCAAACCCTCGTTTGCTATACATCTCTCCCTCTCTCTCTCTCTCAATACATATAGCTGCTGACATATGCACGTGGGCGTATATGGGAGCGTGTGAGTGCGTTACACGCACGTGTATTACGCAGTGCGTGTGTGCACATCCTTGCATTTGCTACAGCGCCTGATCACGCTTCACAGAATGCACTGTAAAGTGTAGTGACTGTGCATTCTGTGGGCGAAACACGGCAGCCAATCGCGCACGGCAGCGTCCCACAAACTCACTCCCCAAACTCACTTACCCTCTGTGAAGCGCTTTGAGCGTATATCAAATGCGATGGTTATTATTATGGTCCCCCCACCCCCCCCCCCCCGCCCCCCGGCTTGGCGTCAGGCTCCGAAAGGCTGCCCTGTGGGAAAGGCGTTGTCGTTGTTGTTGTGCGAGAGGCTGGGAGGGAGAGGGTTAAGGGATGATTCAGAGTCAGAGCACAGGAAGACCTGAGCCACATGTTGGGGGTCCGACAGCGGGCGGTGAGCTGCGGAGAGGGAGGTTTCAGTCAAGTGTCTGGTGTTACATTATTCATGTAAAGTACATAATTGCTTTGCTCAGAACACGGCTCTCTCCCGCGCCTCACACTCCGTGTGTACCGTAATGAGGAGGAAGCTGGTGTTAAAGAGAGCAGTCTCTCGAGAGGACGTATAACAGTGAGACTCGATTCTCCCGGCCCCCTCCCTACAATTAGCACCCACTGCCTTTGCCTGCAGGGGCACAGTCACTACACTTGGCAGCGATCGACATGCTTTTGAGTTGCGGTGAAGTTGGCAAACAGCACGCATCATAACAATGGTGATGATAATCCCGGCCTTTGACACAGAGCCTTATCACATCGTCGAGGCGTCTCAAAGCGCTTCACAAGATATACTGTAAAGTGTAGTGACTGTATTTTGTGGGCGAAACGCGGCAGCCGATTGCACACACCGACGTCCCACACACAGTCGTGGTTTGAGTGACCACATTTTTTGATGGGACTATTACCCCCCCTCCCCCCGTAAAGGTGACTTACAACTGATTACTCGCTGCTGGTAAACAGAGGCTCGTGTGTGTGTGTGTGTGCGTCGAGGATGGAAACTGCTGAAGGTTTCGCCCTGACCCGCCCGGGAAACATTAGGTTTCCTATGAGACGCCTCGAAGACATGATAAGGCGCTGTATCAAATGCAAGGCTTATTATTATTATTATTATTATTATTTTAAAGGAAAGAAACAGGAAAGAGATTGCTGAGCAAGTGCCAGGCTGCATGTTCCGCATTGTGATGACCTGGAACTAAAGCCATTACAATCGCATTTCACTTTCATTTATTCCAGTCAAACCTTTTGCCATCCCCCCCCCCACTCCCCCCCCCCTCCCCGCCATCTCTCCCTGATGTGTTCATTACCCTGTGTCCGTCCTCTGTCACAGACACACGTATTCCGTTGCATTTGATCCAAAATTTCACCCTTATCCTCCCCCACACCACACGCCAAATCACATCAGCCTGGTTTACACAGCGCCCCTCACCCAGGGCAGCCTCCCCGAGGGCTTGACAGAGGCGGGGGGGGGGGGGGGCGGGGAGGGAGGGGGGAGGTGACCGCAGGCGCAGTTGAGTAGGAAGGTCCTAGGCACGACCTGAAGATGGGGAAGGATGGGACAAGGAGGAGGGATAGAGGAAGAGGGTTCCAGAGTTTTGGGGCACTGTGGCTGAAAGCCAAACCCTAACTAACTAACTAACTAACTAGCGGGGAGTTGGGGTCCGAGCTGGACAAGCAGCGGGAAAGCTTGGCCAGAACGCCCTCTCTCTCTCTCTCTCTCTCCCAATGACCAAGCTGTGTGTGGGTTTAGCTGGTTAGACTCCAGCAGTTACCCCAACGCACACTCTGGGCTCCCCCCCCCCACCCCCCCACAAGCCTTGGCTCTCGCCAACCCGGCCTTAATACTCCCTGTTATTAGGTAAGCGGGATGCGTCCTGAGAGAGAGAGAGAGGGAGATTGCAGCCATCACCAGCAGCCTCCCCACACAATACACAATCCAGTAAACAAGCTGTGATTTACCGTGAGATTGTTTCTCTGCGCTGCTTATTAGCTGTGCAATTAAAGTCTCCCTTTCAGCCCCAGTCACTCGCTTCCTCCAGCAAATTGGTTTCTCTCTGAGATGTGTTCACCAGAGGTCAATGGCAAGAGATCTCAGTGAAGATCCTTCCCCCCGGCCTGGCTTTCCATCGGTGATGCTGAGGAGGCGCTTAGCACTGTCCTTTGTAATGCGTTTATAACTGGAGTCCCCCAGCCTTGTGGTTAGCATCGCAAGCGAGAGGGGCTGGGTTCAATTCCCAGGCGGGTCGGGGCAAAACCTTAGGCAAGCTTCCTTACTACACACACACACACACACGCGGCTCTGTTTACCAGCAGTCAGTAGGAACCCGGTTATTAGTCGATTGGTGGATCACATTCCAGTTTCCAGGGGTAATAATCCCTTAAAAAAATGATGATAATAATTTGGTCGCTCAGTCCATGACTGTTTGAGGGTCACTGCTGTGTGCAATTGGCTGCTGCATTTCACTCACAAAATATATAGTCACTTCACTTTATATCCTGCGAAGCGCTTTGAGACGTCTCAAGGATGTGAGAAGGCACTATATCAAATGCAAGGATTATTGTTATGATGATGTTACTTTACAGTCAGTGCCGGTGAATCACTTTGAGACATTTTAACAATGAGGGAAGACGCTGCATTGAATGCAAGGATTATTATTTATCTCTCTCCCTGGGAGCTGAGTCAGAATTATTATCGGATAACTTTATCCCTTTGCCTCTGTAAATAACAGTAAGACAATTTTAACCTCTAAATACAATTATAAAATGAAATGATGTATTTAAATCCGCATTACATTCCCTCTGCATTCCCTTTGAGACCTGAAAAGGGAGAAAACTGGCAACTGTGAAGCAGAAAAAGCAGAAGAGGGTTTTGGCTTCGCTCTCTCCAGCTCACTGAGCAGAATACTCCTAATAACTGGGGAAATAATCACAGTTCAGCACAGGTCTCGTTGTGGAATCCTGTAGCTCAGTGGTTAGACCCCTCGCCTCGCAAGCAAATGGACCCGGATTCGATTCCCGGGCGGGTCAGGACAAAACCTTCGGCAAATTTCCTCATTCCACACATACGCACACAGACACACACACGCGCCTCTGATTACCAGCAGTCAGTAGGAACCCACTTGGTTAGTCGATTGGGGGATCACTTTCCGGGGGTAATAATCCCTTCGAAATAATAATAATAATGTGGTCGCTCAATCCGCAATTGCGGGACGGTGCTGTGCCCAATTGGCTGTTGCATTTCGCCCACAAAATATTCAGTCGCTGCACTTTACTGTGTATTCTGCGAGGCGTTTTGAGATGTCTCAACGACGTGACAAGGCGCTGTGTCAAGTTGCGAGGAATTTTATTATCACTAACGTAAATGTATGGAACGGGCTCCCGAGGGAGACAGAGAGAGGGTGGATTCTTTCAAGAACAAATGCCATCGATTTCTGTCAGGAAATAACACCCGGGGGGGAGATACGGTGCACAGTTTGGGGGCACCACATGTCGAGCGACCGCCCGGATGGTGGAAGTCGACCTGGGTGGACCTCGGTCTTCTTTCTTCTGTTCGTATTGTGAGCCTGAGGGGCTGTGTTCCCTGTTGGGGCTGCGCTGGAGCTGTTCACGGTTATTGATGATGTGTTTTAATATCCTCTCAGTGTAATAATGTTTCTGGCTGGACTCAATTCTGCGTCTGGCGAGGCTGTGACTGGCAAGCAGCCACGACCAGCACACATGGCATCGCATATTGACAGGCAATTTATCAGGCAATTTGTGCAACTCGTATCATCAATACCGGGACACACGACCGGCTCATACAATAAACAATACACCCAGCCACCAAACGCTCCCCTCTGCAGGCGGCTAATCTCTCTGTGGCTCAAGGAAAATCTCTCTCCCGTTGCCAAGGCCGTAATACTAATAATCCTCGAATTTGATACAGCGCCTTATCACGTCGTTGGTACGTCTCAAAGCGCTTCAACGGATGCACTGTAAAGAGCTGTGGAGTGAGTGACCGATTGCCGTGTGCAACTGGCTTTGAGACATCGCAACGTGTGATAAGGCGCTGTATCAAATGCAAGGATTACTATTATTATTATTATTAATGATTATTATAGTGGCTGCTGAATGCATTGGGGCTGGTTTGGTTAAAGTGAAATAAAACGCTGTGCTGTATCCAGATGCACCAATCTGACCAGATTATGGACAAGCCGGTTTGACAGCCCTGAAATGGCTGTTTGAGAATTCCTCGGCTGCCCTAATAACAGCATAAACACAGGCTGTGAGCAGCAGGTGGAGGGGACTGGAGAACCACAAGCTTCATTTGTCACAGAGATTTGAAACTTCACGGCTGGCTGGCTGAAGCCGCCCTTTGGTAAACAAGAAAATGAATCCTCGTCACCCACTGGCAAGCCAGTCAGTAAACTTCCGCACGCCGAGACGTTTCATACAGAGGCTCAGCACGTCCTTCAGACGTCTCAGAGCGCTTCCTGGGATGCACTGTAAAGTGGAGTGACTTTGTATCTTGTGGGTGATACGCGGCAGCCCGTTGCGCCCACCGACGTCCCCACAAACAGCCGTGGGATGAGTGACCGCATTATTATTATTATTATTGTTTTGAAGGGATTATTACCCCCGGAAAGTGATCCCCCAATCGACTAACAAGCGGGTTCCCACTGACTGCCGGGGACACAGGTGTGTCCACACACAGGTGATGTGTGTGTGGAGTAAGGAAACTTGCCCAAGTCTTCACCCTGACCCGCCCGGGAATCAAACCCGGGTCCTCTGGCCTGCGAGGCGAGGGCTCTAACCCCTGAGCTACAGGATTCCTGTTTGAGGTTGTGGGTTCAGGTCCCTTATCGGAGACTTTGAGTTCACAGTCTAGACCGACCCACCAGCACATTACTGGGGGGAGTGTTGCTTTGTCAGAGCGTCAGTCCTTTGGATGGATGTTGGAGTTACAATGCTGTGGGGAAAGAGAAGGAGGTTTCTCTCTCTCTCTCTCCCCCCCGGGGTCCTGGCCGACAATCCCCCAGATAAAAATGAGTCATTACTTCACTGCTGTTTGTGGGATTTAATTGTACAAACTGACTGCCATGTTCACCCTCCACCAGTCAGTACAGTTGACAGTAATTAAAGTTTGAGATGTTTCAGAGTAATAAGACACTAATAACGTACATTGTCTGACAAATGCACTGACACCGAGCACAGACATCAGCAAAGACATATAAAGATGTTCACCAGAGAAAGAGATGTTTCAGGAGGTTTGGTGTGTGTGTGTCTGTGTGCGTGAGGAGAGAAGGGCTAGAACTGTGTGTTTGTGTGTGCGTCGCTGTGTGTCGGTGTGTATGTGTGTGTATTTCTGTTTAGTTTAGAGATGTGGCTGTTTTAATAATAACCCTTGCATTTAATATAGCGCCTTATCATGTCATTGAGACGTCTCAAAGCGCTTACAATATGCTGTAAAGTGTCGTTACTGTATTTTGTGAGCTTAAGGGAGCCCAGAGTGTGCGTTGGGGTAACTGCTGGAGACTAACCAGCTAAACCCACAGCTCGGCCATCGAGAGAGAGAGAGAGAGAGCGCTGTCTGGCCAAGCTTTCCCGCTGCTTGTCCAGCTAGGACACCCCTCCCCGCTAGTTAGGGCTTTGGCTTGCGGGGTTAACAGGGAGGATTCCCTGCCCCCAGTGACTGTCTGTGTTCCAACGGGTTAAAGATCTGAGAAAAAGATGGAGAAACAAACTGTATTTTATCACTTTAAACGGATCTCTGATTAAGTTCACCACAAATGGCGATTTAACGAGAGCGGTAAATAATTCAATAAGTTTCACACTGAACTCCTAGTTTTCAATTATTCTTGTTATGAGTTTTTCCAGTTGATTTTAGTGGAACTAATTATCATGAGACATTCACTAAAATTGTGCGCTTTTACTGAACTTTCCTATCAGTTCAGAGACCCAGGAACTCCCTCCCTCAGTCCCTCCGCCCTGCCCCCTCCTTGTCTATCTTCAGATCGCACCTGAAGACCTTCGTCTTTGACTGTGGCTACGGTCATCTCCCCTCATTGTACACGTGACATCCCATCAAATAGCCGTGACATTGAAGAGGTCTGTCCAAGCCAAGGGACTGGACACTGCTGGTGACAGACGGGTCTCGTGACAGCCCGACTGTTCCCTTTAAGAGGAGAGAGGTTTGACGGAGAGGCTTATAGTTACAGAATCCTGTAGTGTAGTGGTTAGAGCGAGAGGTCCTGGCTTCGCTTCCCGGTCAGAGCGAAACCTTAGACAAGCTTGCTGAATCCACACGCACGCCGTTGTCTTCCCAGCAGTCAGTAGGAACCCGCTTGTTGGAGGATCCCTTTCCGGGGAAACAATTGCTTCAAAAACAATCAATCAGTCAACCAATCAATCAATCAGTCAACCAATCAGTCAACCAATCAATCAATCAAAGTTTTAAAAATGTGATCCACCTTTGTGGGGACGTCGCTGGGCACAGTTGGCTGCCGCGTTTTGACCACAAAATATGCAGTCACTACACTTTACAGTGTGTCCAGTGAAGCGCTTTGAGACATCGGGGAGACCTGTTGAGGCTCTGTATCCAATGTAAGGCTTATGATGATGATGATGATGACGACAACGATGATGATGATGGTGTGGCCACTCTAGTGTGGGAGCTACACTGATCTCTCTCTGATCTCTCTCTGGTCTGGTTACAGATGACCCTCCTCTGGGGTTGCGGGACGTGCTGCTGCGGGAGGGGCCGGAGGGCTTTGCGAAAGCCGTGAAGCAACACCAGGGTCTGCTGCTCATGGACACCACCTTCAGGGACGCCCATCAGTCTCTCCTGGCCACCCGCGTCCGCACGCACGACCTCAAGAACATCTCCCCCTTCGTAGCTCACAACTTCCAGAAGCTCTTCAGCATCGAGAACTGGGGAGGTGAGTGTCTGTCCAGCCCCCAGCCCAGCTCAGCCCCCAGCTCAGCCCCCAACCCAGCCCCCAGCCCAGCTCAGCCCCCAACCCAGCCCCCAGCTCAGCCCCCAGCCCAGCTCAGCCCCCAGCCCAGCTCAGCCCCCAGCTCAGCCCCCAACCCAGCCCCAGCTCAGCCCCCAGCCCAGCCCCAGCTCAGCCCAAGCCCCCAGCCCAGCTCAGCCCCCAGCCAGCTCAGCCCCAGCTCAGCCCCCAGCCCAGCCCCCAGCCCAGCTCAGCCCCCAGCTCAGCCCCCAACCAGCCCCCACTCAGCCCCAGCCCAGCTCAGCCCCAACCCAGCCCCCAGCTCAGCCCCCAGCCCAGCCCCCAGCTCAGCCCAAGCCCCAGCCCAGCTCAGCCCCCAGCCCAGCTCAGCCTCCAGTCCCCAGCTCAGCCCCCAGCTCAGCCCCCAGCCCAGCTCAGCCCCCAACCCAGCCCCAGCTCAGCCCCCAGCCCAGCTCAGCCCCCAGCTCAGCCCCCAGCTCAGCCCCCAACCCAGCTCAGCCCCCAACCCAGCTCAGCCCCCAACCCAGCTCAGCCCCCAGCTCAGCTCAGCCCCCAGCTCAGCCCAGCTCAGCCCCAGCTCAGCCCACCTCCCCCAACCAGCTCAGCCCCAGCTCAGCCCCAACCCAGCTCAGCCCCCCAGCTCAGCCCCAGCTTTGTGGAGTCCTGTAGCTCAGTGGTTAGAGCACTCGCTTCAATTCCAGGCAGAGGGCGAAACCTTGGGCAAGTTTCCTTACTCCACACAGAGCCTAATAACAATCCCTCCAAAACCAAAAACAATAATAAATTGGTCATTTTCAATCTACGACTGTTTGTGGGACATTGCTGTGCGCAATCGGCTGCCGCGTTCGCCCACAAATATACAGTCAATTCACTTTACAGTGTGTTCTGTGAAGTGCTTTGGGACGTCCTCCCGACGTGAAAAGCGCTATATCAAATGCAAGGATTATTATTATTATTATTAGCTCAGCCCCCAGCTCAGCCCCCAGCCCAGTCCCCAGCTCAGCCCCCAGCCCAGCCCCCAGCTCAGCCCCCAGCCCAGCTCAGCCCCCAGCCCAGCTCAGCCCCCAGCCCAGCCCCCAGCCCCCAGCTCAAGAGAGGGGGCGAGTCAGAGGAACTGTGGGATGGAGTTCCAAAGGATGGGGGCAGAGAGGCTGAATGCCCGCCCGCCGATGGTGGGCCGGGCTGGGTGGGCAGAAGACGGGAAGCAGCCCGGAGTTACCGCATGGAGAGGCGTTTCACCCACAAAACACACTTTACAGCGTATCCTGCGAAGCGCTTTGATAAGGTGCTGTATCAAGTGCAAGGATTATTATCACTTGGAAATGCCTCCTCCTCACCTTGCGATGAGAGAGAGAGAGAGAGAGAGAGACGGAGAGAGGTTTGAGTACATTTACGCTGACTTAACACGGGTATAATTTATGGAAATTAGACAGCACTTGTACTAAAAGGTTATGAAATGTAAATGTGGGTTTGATTGTTTTTCTCGTGTGATCCCTTTGATATACAGACTAAGTAGTTTAAGAGGAGCTTTGAAGAAGCTTTTATTCCTGTTTAATGGAGAATCCTCAGCGTTTAAACCACTGGCATACAATGCAGTATCCCGCTCACACAGACTCTAATTTTATTCCTATTAACTCAAGCTACGAAAGTGCTCGTCCCACTGAAATCATTTGTCACTCACACTCCGTCCGTCCACTGATAAGTCTCTCTTTTTGTCCTTTTCAATGACTGTGGTGTTAAAATAAGAGTCAAACTACATACTGTGTAGATAAGGGGCAGAGAGTGAGTCAGGTTTAATATCCTCTTTGTCTGATTAACCCTTTTCTTTTACATATGGATATTAGTGTTTGAGCAGTGAAGCTGACCTCATGCTGAGCAGCTGATAACCTTACTAACCGGCTCGGGCTCGGGCTCCTCGGGCTCGGGCTCCTCGGGCTCGGGCTCCTCGGGCTCGGGCTCAGGCTCCTCAGGCTCGGGCTCGGGCTCCTCGGGCTCGGGCTCCTCGGGCTCGGGCTCCTCGGGCTCGGGCTCCTCGGGCTCGGGCTCCTCGGGCTCGGGCTCCTCAGGCTCGGGCTCGGGCTCCATGTAAACCAAGCGTATAGACATTGCGACTCCCGCCATGGCCCCGGTCATCGATCTCCGCTCCGAGGTCACGCTGACCAGAGCTCAACGGGCAAACAGTCGCATAGTCCCTACACCCCACGGCGTGTCCTGCGAAGCGCTTTGAGGCGTCTGGGAGCCGCGAGGCGGGGCGGGGTCAGCCGCGAGGGGCTGCCATGCGGGGGGGGTCTCGTTGCTGAGGCTGTGGTTGTTGACAGCGCTGCGCTCCAAGCTGCTGAAGCACACCAGGCTGAACGTCGTGGCCTTCCTGAACGACCTGCCCAAGACCCAGCACGACATCGCTTCCTTCGTGCTGGACGTCAGCACACAGACGGTAAGCCGGTGGCTATCGGGGTCGGGGGGGGGGGGGGGGGTAGAGTTCAAGGTCTTCTTCCTCACCTTCACAGCCCCCCCGTGGCCTGGCTCCCCCCTCCCTACCTCTGGGAGCTGCTGAACCCCATATCATCCTGTCCACTCTCCCTCCGCTCAGCGGGCTCCGCCTGCTCCACGTCCCCCCGCCTCGCCGCCCCCCCCCCACCATCGCCTCTCTGCCCCCACCCTCTGGAACTCCATCCCACAGTCCCTCTCCCTCCCTTCTTCAAGGCCATCTCAAGACCCTCTTCGACCGACTGCGCCTTCGGTCACCCTCCAACCCCCCACCCCCCCCGCCCACCTCCCTGCCCCTCATCCCCGCCCTCCACCCCCTCCTGATCCCAACCCCCTGTTCAGCTCGGGTCCAAATCCCTGACTGTCCAGAGCCTTGGGCCGTCCTCCCTCCTGACGGGGAAGGCAGGCGCTGGGGGAATGCCGTGTGTTGTTGGGTTGTTATTGTTGTGAAGGGACAGACGGCTGTTGCTAAATGTGTGAATCTCTGTCGTTATTGGGGTTAAATTCTTTCTTCCTCGTCCACTAATGTCTTATTTCCTCGTCTGTCTCTCTCCCTGATTTCCTTCACTTGCCACAACTTGTTCACCTCCCAGTGTGTGTGGTTTGTGTCTGTTTGTGTCGCTGCCTGTTCCCAAACCAAGAGCCCCCCTGTAGCTCAGGGGTTAGACCCCTCGCCCGCACCCCACAGCCCTGTAGCTCAGGGGTTACACCCCCCGCCCCGCACCCCACAGCCCTGCAGCTCAGGGGTTACACCCCTTACACCCCCCGCCCCGCACCCCACAGCCCTGCAGCTCAGGGGTTACACCCCTCGCCCCACAGCCCTGCAGCTCAGGGGTTAGACCCTCGCCCCGCACCCACAGCCCTGTAGCTCAGGGGTCAGACCCCTCCCCTCACACCCCACAGCCCTGTAGCTCAGGGGTTAGACCCCTCGCCTCGCACCCCACAGCCCCTGTAGCTCGGGGGTTAGGTCGCTCACCTTGCAAGCCAGAGGACCCGGTTTCAATTCCCCGCCGGGCAGGGTCAGGTCAGGGCAAAGCCGTAGGGCAGTTTCCTTACTCCCACACACATACACACACGCGCACACAGACAGACACACACACGCCTGTTCCCCAGCAGTCAGCGGGGACCTGGCTGTTAGTCGATTGGAGGATCACTTTCTGGGGGTAATAATCCCTCGAAAAAAATATGTGGTCACTCACTCCACGACTGTTCGTTGGCCGCTGCTGTGCACAATTGGCTGCCGTGTTTCACCCACAAATGCACAGTCACGACATTTTACAATATGTAATGTGAAGCACTTTGAGACGTCCTCCTGACAAGAAAGGCGCTGCTCTAAGTGCAAGGCTGACCCTGTGTGTGTGTGTGTCCGGATATTGGCTGTAGAATTGACATGACAGTGAGCTAACCACTTGTCTGTTGCCTTTCAGCACACACTACTGTGTTTCTCGGTGTACGGGGTGTTTAAGGAAGGTAAGGGCCGCTGATTACCTGGTGATTTATGTTCCAGCCGTTAGTTACCGGGGTTGGAAAGTGACGTTTTTCTCTTTGTTCGTTTCTGTTCTTTAGTTGACGGGAAATCGCGAGATTCTGTGAGAGCCTTCTCACGAGTGTTCGTGGCTGTGCCCGCTGAGAACGCAGGGTAAGGCTGGCGCTCCAAGGGTGAACACATCAAACACACACACCCTCACAGACACACACACGCGCGCGCACACACACGCGCACACACACACACACCCTCACAGACACACACACACACACGCGCGCACACACACACACGCGCACACACACACACATACCCTCACAGACACACACATGCGCGCAGACAGACAGATAGACACACACACACACACTGATCATCACACACAAAAAAATTCGGGCTAATTTTTTTAATTTAACAACACCGCAGAGATGCGCTGAGAATTTAGCATTTCTCTCCTGTTCGTCCACTCCCTCTTTCTTCCCCTCTCCCTCTCTCACACTCCCCCTCTCCCTCTCTCTCCCACTCCCCCCTCTCCCTCTCTCTCCCCTCTCTCTCCCTCAGGCTGTGTATCGTGAATGACCAGCTGTTTATCAGAAACGCCACCACAGAGGAGATCCGCAAGGCATTTGCCACCCCGGCCCCCACACCCTCCAGCAGCCCAGTGCCCACCCTCGCTGCCCCCCAACAGGAGATGCTCCAGGCCTTCTCTCTGCAGTCCGGCATGAACATCGAGTGGTCACAGAAGTGAGTGGCTCTCAGCGGCTTCCTGTCTCTACACGGTCATTAATAACAATAACAATAATCATCCTTGTGTTTGATGTAGACCCTCATCACGTCTTCGAGAAGCCTCGATATCCAGCAGCAAATAGAAACCCAATGGAGCCACATAAACCCCGATAAAAGCTGAAATCCCTGTAGCTCAGGGGTTACACCCCTCGCCTCGCAAGCCACAGCCCTTCTAGCTCAGGGGTTAGACCCCTCACAAGCGAGAGGACCCAGGTTCAATTCCTGGCCGGGCAGGGACAGGGCGAAACCTTAGGCAAGTTTCCTTACTCCCCACAGACACACACACACACAGACACACACGCCTCTGTTTACCAGCAATAAGTGGGAACCCGCTTGTTAGCGCTTTGGGACGTCCTGACGTGAAGGGGGCTGTGTAAGTGTGTTGTTGTAGCTGTCGCTGACCCCTCTGCCCTTGTCCAGGTGTTTGCAAGATAACGACTGGGACTTCAATCAGGCGGCGCAAGTCTTCACTACACTGAAGGTTAGTTTGTGCAGCTGTGTCTCTGTGTGTGTGAGAATCTGTGTGTGTGTGGTGTGTGTGAGAGTCTGTGTGTGTGAGTGTGTGTGTGTGTGTGTGTGTGTGAGAGTCTGTGGGTGTGTGAGAGTCTGTGTCTGTGAAAAAAATCACTTGCTTTCCATTGCTCCTCCTGTCCTCCTTGTGGGCTGGGGAGGTAATCGGGGTCTGCTCGGAGCTGAACTGACCCAAGGTGACGTGTTTGCCCATGGAATGTGGGGATCGAGCCCCCTTCCCCCCCCCCCCCACTCTGTGAGGGTCTCGAGCCCCCCGGGTTCCCGAGCCCGGAGGGGCCGCAGGGTCCCAGGGCACTCGCTGCTGATGGCGGCCCGGCCCGGCTCAGACACGGGAGGACCTGGAAAGGGCCGACCAGTCACTGGGGCAGGAATCCTCCCTGCCCTGTAACCCCACAGCCAAAGCCCCAACTAACTAACTGCGGGGAGGGGGGTCCGCTGGACAGCAGCGGGAAAGCTTGCCGACAGCCTCCCTCTCTCTCGATGGCCGAGCTGTGTGGGTTTAGCCGGTTAGACCCCAGGAGTTACCCCAACGCACACTCTGGGCTTCCCCCTCCCCCCCCCCCCCCCCCAAGCCTTGGCTGTCCCCAACCTGCACCTAATACTCTCCGGAATTAGGTCAGCAGGGAGCGTCCCTCCAGAGAGACAGTCACTCCACTTAAACAGTGTTACCTGTGAAGCACTTTGAGACGACGCGATAAGGCGCTGTATCAAATGCAAAGATGATTATTATTATTATTACTGTATTATTATTATTACTATTATTATGAGCAGAATTTTCTCTAAACGCTGATGCCCCCTCTCCCCTCTCTCCCCCACCCCCTCCCTCTCTCTCCCCCCCCTCCCTCCTCTCCGCCCCTCGATCTCTCAATCGTTTTTTTTCCTTTTGCTTTCTCTCTGTTTTTTGTCTGTTTGAATTTCTCTCTTTCAGGCCGAGGGCAAAATCCCTGAGGTGGCGTTCATGAGGCAGCTGTGAAGGCGGGAGGGCAACTGCTCCCGAACTCCAGCCCCAAGGCTTTCCCCAACATCCGAGGGTCTGTGTGTGTGAGCCTCACTCTCTCACTCTCGTTCTCTCCCTTTTTTAATAACACACAAACCTGTCCGGGCTGTTGCTATTGACAAGTATTAAGTGTGACTCAGCCTCAGATGATTTTTTTAGCTAAACTCGTGGAGCCGCAGTTTCCGATGTCAAACTGTGTAGACGTTCGATTAAAAATCAGGTGTATTTTTTTTTTCCACCGATGTAGAGACGTGTGTTGTTGGGGTGGGTGGGACGGGTGGGTGTGTGAGGGAGGGGGTTTTCCAGGGGGTGGAGAGGGTTAGGGTAAGGGATTGAGACAAGAGAAGATAAGAGGATGTGTCGGATAGGAACGACTTGACTTGTTTTCCAGGTTAGAGAGGGAAGCTGAGCTCGTTCGTGTAAATAGAGAGAAACATAGTGAGTAAAAGAGCTGTGAGAGAGCAAACCTAGAGACCCCCCC
>NW_024704778.1:321035-354376 GCF_018977255.1 Callorhinchus milii | reverse complement strand
GTTTGCACATTAATATCCCAGCTCGGGTTATTTTAAATAAAAAATTAGTTTATGACAGAAAGGGAAGTTTAAATGCAGCATTTTGTGTTTTTGTCTTGACGTGCGGAGCTGTGCTGGTGACATGGTCAATATGGAGCTATACAATAAGCCTTAATAATAATAATAATAATAATCCCTGGACTTGATACAGCGCCTTATCACATCGTTGTGAAGTCTCAAAGCGCTTCTGTCACAGAAAATATACTTAAAGTGTAGTGACTGTGTATCTTGGGTGAAATGCGACAGTCAATTGCGCACAGCAGTGTCCCACAAACATACGTGGATTGAGGAACCAAATTATTTTTTGAAGGGATTATTAACCTCCTTGAAAGCGGTCCACCAATCGACTAAACAACCGTGCTCACAGCTGCGAGCCCCCACTACAGCCAGGTGTTGTGGAGTAGGAGTGCCTTGACCTGCCCGGGAATTAAACCCAGGCTTCCCAGAGCACCAGGACTGCAAGTTTCCTTACTCCACACAGAGCCTATAATAATCCCTCCAAAACCAAAAACAATAATAAATTGGTCATTTTCATCTACGACTGTTTGTGGGACATTGCTGTGCGCAATTGGCTGCCGCGTTCGCCCACAAATATACAGTCAATTCACTTTACAGTGTGTTCTGTGAAGCGCTTTGGGACGTCCTCGACGTGAAAAGCTCTAACTGGCCCCAAGGTGACGTATTTGGCCACGGAATGTCAGATCGAGTCAGCCCTCTGTGACGGTCTCCAGTCCGGTTCCTGAGCCAGGAGGGTCTGCAGTACCCAGGGCGCTGGTGATGACAGCACAGCCCCAGCTCTGCGTGGGAGCGCAATATAAATGCAAGTTGTTGTGTTGTTGTTGGCTTCAGCCTCTCTGCCCCCACCCTCTGAAACTCTAGCCCACAGTCCCTCCTCCTCGACCCCTCTCTTGCCTCCTGCAAGGCCCGTCTCAAGACCCTCCTCTTTGTCTGTGCCTTCGGTCACCCTCCTAACCCCACCCTGCCCTCCACCCCTCCTGATCCCAAACCCCAGCTCGGGTCCAAATCCCTGACCGTCCAGCGCTTTGGGAAGTCCTCCCAACATCGCCGTGTGAATGTAAGTCTTGTTGATATCTTTAAGGTTGGATGAGCCACAGTCCGGGACAGAACGCCTACCTTGACAGAGTAGATCCGGGGTTAGACATGCTGGTTTACTGGTTGACAGACACCACTATAACTGGTTGCACTCCAGGCAGCAGGCAGCGAGCTTGTGTTGCGGCCAGTCGTGCAGTGGGCGAGCAATGTGGGAGGGAGAGAGGAGAGAGACCTGTTACTCAGCAGTGAGCTGCCAACTTCACTTAACAGCAACGCAGTGCTTGTGAATGTCCAGCTGTCTCCTTGCCTCCGTCTCGCACTGTGTTCGGTCACTCATCCGTGGCTCCCTGTGAGCCCTCCTCACTGACACGAACACAATGGCTGCTCCCACTTGTCATGATCGCCCCTCGCGTTTGATACAGCGCCTGATCACATCGTTCGGGCGTCTCAAAGCGCTTCACAGAAATTACTGTAAAGTGAATTGACACAGAGCCGTGGTTTGAGTGACCAAGTTATTGTGCTGAAAGGAATAGTTGAGGGACAGATCGGCCACGATCTAATTAAATGGCGGAACAGTCTCAAAGGGCTGAATGGCCTCCTCCTGTTCCTATGTTCCTAAGGGACTTGGCCTGTAACTCGCGGGCGGGCGAGGAGATTTCCACACTAACCTCTCCTCTGTTCTTCTCTTACAGACCAACATTCAGTTCTACAGAACGTACTGAACAACGAGCAGTTTCTGCACGGCATTGTGGACACCCAGTTCATAGACGAGAATCCTGACCTGGTCAACCTGCGGCCGGGACAGAACCGAGCCCAGAAACTGCTCTACTACCTGGGTAAGGCCGCTGGCCCCTTCTTACCTAGTGCTCAGGGGTTAGGTCGCTCGACCTCGCAAGCAGAGGACCCGGTTTCAATTCCCGCCGGGCAGGGTCAGGTCAGGAGCAAAAGCCGAGGGCAGTTTCCTTACTCCCCACACACATACACACACGCAGCACAACAGGCAGACACACACACGCCTGTTACCTACCAGATAGGGGACTGTATTGTCATTAAGGAATAACACTTTCTGGTAATAATCTCGATATAATAATGACTTGGTCACTCAATCCACGACTGTTCGTGGCCGCTGCCTGTGCACAATTGGCTGCCGGTTTCCCCACAAATAGCAGTCACGACATTTACGGATATAATGTGAGCACTTTGAGACGTCTCGAAGCACTATGTCAAACGCGAGGATTATTATCATTATCAGCCTTTATATGGGACACATCAATAGGCAAACACACCCATTAATATTAGACGCCATCCTAATCAGTTAAGTTTAAAAATGTCAACACAAATGAATCATTATTGCTGCCCCGACATGACCTCCTGATTTATCTACTCTTCCCACCCATCTCACAGTCTGCCAGCAATCAGTTTGCGTTTGCCTGCCTTTCAGCTTCTAAATATAAATTTGCTTTGTGCAACGCTGATTTTCTTACCCGTTGATGTATGGGTTTTGGTACTGATGCCGATCTCTGTTCTCTCCCCACACGCTCACACGTGCATATCAAACATACCCGCACGCCACACTCACATGGACACGCACATGCGCACGCACATACACACTCACACGCATATACATACGGGCACTCGCGCGTACATGCATAACACACGCACAAATCTTGAGGCACCGCATTGGGGGGGGGGGTGTTGAGTGCAAATTGGCTGCCACGTTTCGCCCGCGAACCACAGTCACTACACTTTACAGTATATCCGTGGAGCGCTTTGACACGCCCCCTGCAGGGGCTGCACCAAATGCAAGGATTCTCACTCTCCTTATCATCCAGGTCACGTTATGGTGAATGGACCAACCACCCCCATCCCTGTCAAAGCCAAGCCCTCCTCTGTGGATCCCATCATCCCCAAGATACCACTGGGTAAGTAAGTGCTTCACCTCTCCCTGCCCCTCCTCTCTCGCTCTCTCTCTACCTTTCTCTCTCTCTTTCTCTTTCTTTTTCTCTCTCTGGTCAGGTGTGTGCCACTGGGTAACCTCCCTCTCCCTCCCTCGCTCTCCCTCTCTCTCTCTGAACCACAGCATTGGATGAGCAGAACTTTCCCTCTCAGTAAACGTTAATGGTGGATGTACACACTGCGCCTTCGGGAGATGGAAGGCAGATCCTGCAGCTAATCTCACTCATCAAAAAAAAAAATGCGGTCGCTCAACCCACGACTGTTTGTGGGGACGTCGCTGTGCGCAATTGGCTGCCGTGTTTCGCCCACAAAATACAGTCAATTCACTTTTCAGTGTATCCTGTGAAGCGCTTTGAGACATCTCGAAGACGTGATCAGGCGCCTGTATCAAATGCGGGGATGATCATTAGTAGCAGCAGCAATGTTGCTGTATCCAGGGCCACTGTTAATAATATTGGCCAGATTATTCTGTGCGGTGTTTATGATTGTGGTGACTTATTATCCATGTCATTGTTTAAGGCGCCGTGTAAGCCAGGCATTAAATGACCAAAAATTTCATTAACTCTTCCAACTCACGAGCGTTGAATCCATTTAAGGAGCTGGCGTAACCAATGCCAAGCCTGTGCCACTCTCCCTAGGGTCCTGGACATTACAATACTAACAACAACCACTTTGTTTGTGCACTGGAGCGAGTGGGAGGCTTTCACTCATCGCCGGCTCGGCCCACATTCACCTCCACCGCGACACCCGGAGTTTACAGAATGTTCACGTGTCATTGAGACGACAACAACTTGCATTTACACCGCGTCCCAGAGCGCGGGACAGTGCCTGAGCAGCACAGCGAGCCCGGGGAGGGGGAGGTGACCGCAAGCGCGGTCAGAGAGCAAGGTCTTCAGGCGCGGCCTGAAGATGGGGAAGGAAAGAGGGGGCAAGGCAGCGGGAGGGATAGAGGAGAGAGTTTCAGGATGTAGTGTCACTAATGAGCCATCCAAAAAAAACTGTTGACTCAATCCACGACTGTTGTGGGGCACTGCTGTGCGCAATTGGCTGCCACGTTTCGCCCACAGAATACACAGTCACTACACCTTGCAGCATATTCCGTGAAGCGCTCTGAGACGTCTCATTGACGTGATAAGGCGCTGGGTCAAGTGCAAGGATTATTATTGTCACCTTCAAAAAAAAAAACAGCGTCGAAAACAGGAGAAGAGGTTCAACGCTGAGACACAATTAGGCAAAATGCACAGTCACTGCACCTTACAGTGCGTCTGCTTTTGAGACCTCCGGCCGTCAGTCAGTCTGTCAATCAGGGCTCCCAGCGGTGCTGGTTGAGAACGGTAGAAATAGCCGAACTCCGCAGCCTTGAAACCTCCTCTGAGCCTCAAAGTCTCCGCTGGGGACTTTGTACGGTGAGATGAGAAGCGCCGCACAGCGCAGGGAGGCTCCGAGGTAAGGACAGGGAAGCTCGTGTGAGTCCCTTCCCTGAGCCGCTGCTATAACCTGCTCCGGAACGCGAGCACGCAGTGGAACGAGGCAATTAATTCGCACAGTTTCCATTGTCTATCGGAGATAAATGTATTTAAGTGGTGTCCTTCCTGAGAGAGGGGAGCACTTCATTCAGTCGTGTGAGAGGGAGGGCGGGGCAGCGAGCACAAAGGAGGTTTGATCCGTCGTGTCTGTGCTGGCGCTCGCTCCCCCGCTGAAGCCTCTCCTTAAACCCCACGTGCTGCGACGTCGAGGTTAATTTATACCCGTTGAGTTTCAACTCAGGACCACACGGAAGCGAGACACACTATGTTGAAAAGACGTTCTTAGCACATAATTACAGTCACTCGGCTGACACCATTAATCTTCTCCTCTCTTCCGTCGGTTCCTACCTGTTGCTTTCAATGTATTCTGGCACCAGAATGAGTTTAATCCAAGAGAATAATATCGCGGAGGATATTATCATCTTACCAGTTCCCTGCTTCGGCCTCAGTTAGTTCAGACCTTTTACTCTCGTCGGCCTCTGATTGTGGAGGCCCACGGTGCAGTAGTTAGCCCACTCGGCTCGGACTCGGGAGAGCGCGGGTTCGATTCCCAGCAGAACGAAATCTTTCCTCACTCCCCACACGCGCACACACGGCTCTGGTTACCAGCAGGAAGTAGGAGCCCGGTTGTCAGTCGATTGGCGGATGGCGTTCCGGCGGTAACAATCCCTTCGAAAGATAAATGTGGTCACTCAATCCGCGACTGTTTGTGGGACGCTGCTGTGTGCAATCGGCTGCCGCGTTGCATCCGCAAAAATACACAGTCGCTACACTTTACAGTGCCTCCTGTGAAGCGCTTTGAGACGCCCCGACAACGTGATAAGACGCTGTGTCAAACGCCAGGATTATTATTGAGCGGACGGCTCACTCTGAGAACGGGTGCAGATTCGAGGGGCTGAATGGCCTCCTCCTGCCCTGGACATGTCTGTATGTGTTGGGTCAGCGCTCCTCTGTGTTTCCTGGCCTGGTTAATAATAAATAACAATCCTCGCATTTCACACAGCGCCTGATCACGTCTTCCAGACCTCACAGGATACACCGTGAAGTGACTATATTTTGTGGGCGAAACGCGGCAGCCAATTGCGCACAGCAGCGTCGCACAAACAGCCGTGGGTCGAGTGTCCAAATTACTTTCATTTATTTTTGAAGGGATTGTTATGCCCGGAAACCAATCCGCCAGCCGACTAACAAGCGGTTAACAGAGGAGCGTGTGTGTGTGTGCGTGTGTGTGTGTGTGTGCGTGTGTGTGTGCCTGTGTGTGTGTGTCTGTTTGTGTGTGTGCGTGTGTGTCTGTGTGTGTGTGCGTGCGTGCGCGTGTTTGTGCCTGTGTGTGTGTGTCTGTTTGTGTGTGTGCGTGTGTGCCTGTGTGTGTCTACGTGTGCGCGTGCGGAGTAAGGAAACTTGCCGAAGGTTTCTCTGCCCGCCCGGGAATCAAACCCAAGTCCTCTGGCCTGCGAGCCGAGCGCTGTGAGCACTGAGCTTGTTTAGTTCTGTTGTTCCAGATGGTTTGTTTACCGGCCACCAGCCCTGACCGTGGCGCTGACTGACCCCGACTCGCGGCTAAAACAACAACTCAAGCAATGTGTAACTTCATTTAAATGCTTGGCTGGAATTTTCACTCCAGCTTCGCTGCCAGACAAACGCTGCCCGACAAGCGCAAAGCTCTGTGCTTTCCTGACATCTCAGTGCTCGTAGTGGTGTCAAACCCTCGTTTGCTATACATCTCTCCCTCTCTCTCTCTCTCAATACATATAGCTGCTGACATATGCACGTGGGCGTATATGGGAGCGTGTGAGTGCGTTACACGCACGTGTATTACGCAGTGCGTGTGTGCACATCCTTGCATTTGCTACAGCGCCTGATCACGCTTCACAGAATGCACTGTAAAGTGTAGTGACTGTGCATTCTGTGGGCGAAACACGGCAGCCAATCGCGCACGGCAGCGTCCCACAAACTCACTCCCCAAACTCACTTACCTCTGTGAAGCGCTTTGAGCGTATATCAAATGCGATGGTTATTATTATGGTCCCCCCACCCCCCCCCCGCCCCCCGGCTTGGCGTCAGGCTCCGAAAGGCTGCCCTGTGGGAAAGGCGTTGTCGTTGTTGTTGTGCGAGAGGCTGGGAGGGAGAGGGTTAAGGGATGATTCAGAGTCAGAGCACAGGAAGACCTGAGCCACATGTTGGGGGTCCGACAGCGGGCGGTGAGCTGCGGAGAGGGAGGTTTCAGTCAAGTGTCTGGTGTTACATTATTCATGTAAAGTACATAATTGCTTTGCTCAGACACACGGCTCTCTCCCGCGCCTCACACTCCGTGTGTACCGTAATGAGGAGGAAGCTGGTGTTAAAGAGAGCAGTCTCTCGAGAGGACGTATAACAGTGAGACTCGATTCTCCCGGCCCCCTCCCTACAATTAGCACCCACTGCCTTTGCCTGCAGGGGCACAGTCACTACACTTGGCAGCGATCGACATGCTTTTGAGTTGCGGTGAAGTTGGCAAACAGCACGCATCATAACAATGGTGATGATAATCCCGGCCTTTGACACAGAGCCTTATCACATCGTCGAGGCGTCTCAAAGCGCTTCACAAGATATACTGTAAAGTGTAGTGACTGTATTTTGTGGGCGAAACGCGGCAGCCGATTGCACACACCGACGTCCCACACACAGTCGTGGATTGAGTGACCACATTTTTTGAAGGGACTATTACCCCCCATCCCCCCGTAAAGGTGACAACTGATTACTCGCTGCTGGTAAACAGAGGTTCGTGTGTGTGTGTGTGTGCGTCGAGGATGGAAACTGCTGAAGGTTTCGCCCTGACCCGCCCGGGAAACATTAGGTTTCCTATGAGATGCCTCGAAGACATGATAAGGCGCTGTATCAAATGCAAGGCTTATTATTATTATTATTATTATTATTTTAAAGGAAAGAAACAGGAAAGAGATTGCTGAGCAAGTGCCAGGCTGCATGTTCCGCATTGTGATGACCTGGAACTAAAGCCATTACAATCGCATTTCACTTTCATTTATTCCAGTCAAACCTTTTGCCATCCCCCCCCCACCCCCCCCCCCTCCCCGCCATCTCTCCCTGATGTGTTCATTACCCTGTGTCCGTCCTCTGTCACAGACACACGTATTCCGTTGCATTTGATCCAAAATTTCACCCTTATCCTCCCCCACACCACACGCCAAATCACATCAGCCTGGTTTACACAGCGCCCCTCACCCAGGGCAGCCTCCCCGAGGGCTTGACAGAGGCGGGGGGGGGGGGGGGCGGGGAGGGAGGGGGGAGGTGACCGCAGGCGCAGTTGAGTAGGAAGGTCCTAGGCACGACCTGAAGATGGGGAAGGATGGGACAAGGAGGAGGGATAGAGGAAGAGGGTTCCAGAGTTTTGGGGCACTGTGGCTGAAAGCCAAACCCTAACTAACTAACTAACTAGCGGGGAGTTGGGGTCCGAGCTGGACAAGCAGCGGGAAAGCTTGGCCAGAACGCCCTCTCTCTCTCTCTCCCAATGGCCAAGCTGTGTGTGGGTTTAGCTGGTTAGACTCCAGCAGTTACCCCAACGCACACTCTGGGCTCCCCCCCCCCCCCCCCACAAAGCCTTGGCTCTCGCCAACCCGGCCTTAATACTCCCTGTTATTAGGTAAGCGGGATGCGTCCTGAGAGAGAGAGAGAGAGAGAGAGAGGGAGATTGCAGCCATCACCAGCAGCCTCCCCACACAATACACAATCCAGTAAACAAGCTGTGATTTACCGTGAGATTGTTTCTCTGCGCTGCTTATTAGCTGTGCAATTAAAGTCTCCTTTCAGCCCCAGTCACTCGCTTCCTCCAGCAAATTGGTTTCTCTCTGAGATGTGTTCACCAGAGGTCAATGGCAAGAGATCTCAGTGAAGATCCTTCCCCCCGGCCTGGCTTTCCATCGGTGATGCTGAGGAGGCGCTTAGCACTGTCCTTTGTAATGCGTTTATAACTGGAGTCCCCCAGCCTTGTGGTTAGCATCGCAAGCGAGAGGGGCTGGGTTCAATTCCCAGGCGGGTCGGGGCAAAACCTTAGGCAAGCTTCCTTACTACACACACACACACACACGCGGCTCTGTTTACCAGCAGTCAGTAGGAACCCGGTTATTAGTCGATTGGTGGATCACATTCCAGTTTCCAGGGGTAATAATCCCTTAAAAAAATGATGATAATAATTTGGTCGCTCAGTCCATGACTGTTTGAGGGTCACTGCTGTGTGCAATTGGCTGCTGCATTTCACTCACAAAATATATAGTCACTTCACTTTATATCCTGCGAAGCGCTTTGAGACGTCTCAAGGATGTGAGAAGGCACTATATCAAATGCAAGGATTATTGTTATGATGATGTTACTTTACAGTCAGTGCCGGTGAATCACTTTGAGACATTTTAACAATGAGGGAAGACGCTGTATTGAATGCAAGGATTATTATTTATCTCTCTCCCTGGGAGCTGAGTCAGAATTATTATCGGATAACTTTATCCCTTTGCCTCTGTAAATAACAGTAAGACAATTTTAACCTCTAAATACAATTATAAAATGAAATGATGTATTTAAATCCGCATTACATTCCCTCTGCATTCCCTTTGAGACCTGAAAAGGGAGAAAACTGGCAACTGTGAAGCAGAAAAAGCAGAAGAGGGTTTTGGCTTCGCTCTCTCCAGCTCACTGAGCAGAATACTCCTAATAACTGGGGAAATAAGCACAGGTCTCGTTGTGGAATCCTGTAGCTCAGTGGTTAGACCCCTCGCCTCGCAAGGAAATGGACCCGGATTCGATTCCCGGGCGGGTCAGGACAAAACCTTCGGCAAATTTCCTCATTCCACACATACGCACACAGACACACACACGCGCCTCCGATTACCAGCAGTCAGTAGGAACCCACTTGGTTAGTCGATTGGGGGATCACTTTCCGGGGTAATAATCCCTTCGAAATAATAATAATAATGTGGTCGCTCAATCCGCAATTGCGGGACGGTGCTGTGCCCAATTGGCTGTTGCATTTCGCCCACAAAATATTCAGTCGCTGCACTTTACTGTGTATTCTGCGAGGCGTTTTGAGATGTCTCAACGACGTGACAAGGCGCTGTGTCAAGTTGCGAGGAATTTTATTATCACTAACGTAAATGTATGGAACGGGCTCCCGAGGGAGACAGAGAGAGGGTGGATTCTTTCAAGAACAAATGCCATCGATTTCTGTCAGGAAATAACACCCGGGGGGGAGATACGGTGCACAGTTTGGGGGCACCACATGTCGAGCGACCGCGGATGGTGGAAGTCGACTGGGTGGACCTCGGTCTTCTTTCTTCTGTTCGTATTGTGAGCCTGAGGGGCTGTGTTCCCTGTTGGGGCTGCGCTGGAGCTGTTCACGGTTATTGATGATGTGTTTTAATATCCTCTCAGTGTAATAATGTTTCTGGCTGGACTCAATTCTGCGTCTGGCGAGGCTGTGACTGGCAAGCAGCCACGACCAGCACACATGGCATCGCATATTGACAGGCAATTTATCAGGCAATTTGTGCAACTCGTATCATCAATACCTGGACACACGACCGGCTCATACAATAAACAATACACCCAGCCACAAACGCTCCCCTCTGCAGGCGGCTAATCTCTCTGTGGCTCAAGGAAAATCTCTCTCCCGTTGCCAAGGCCGTAATACTAATAATCCTCGAATTTGATACAGCGCCTTATCACGTCGTTGGTACGTCTCAAAGCGCTTCAACGGATGCACTGTAAAGAGCTGTGGAGTGAGTGACCGATTGCCGTGTGCAACTGGCTTTGAGACATCGCAACGTGTGATAAGGCGCTGTATCAAATGCAAGGATTACTATTATTATTATTATTAATGATTATTATAGTGGCTGCTGAATGCATTGGGGCTGGTTTGGTTAAAGTGAAATAAAACGCTGTGCTGTATCCAGATGCACCAATCTGACCAGATTATGGACAAGCCGGTTTGACAGCCCTGAAATGGCTGTTTGAGAATTCCTCGGCTGCCCTAATAACAGCATAAACACAGGCTGTGAGCAGCAGGTGGAGGGGACTGGAGAACCACAAGCTTCATTTGTCACAGAGATTTGAAACTTCACGGCTGGCTGGCTGAAGCCGCCCTTTGGTAAACAAGAAAATGAATCCTCGTCACCCACTGGCAAGCCAGTCAGTAAACTTCCGCACGCCGAGACGTTTCATACAGAGGCTCAGCACGTCCTTCAGACGTCTCAGAGCGCTTCCTGGATGCACTGTAAAGTGGAGTGACTTTGTATCTTGTGGGTGATACGCGGCAGCCCGTTGCGCCCACCGACGTCCCCACAAACAGCCGTGGGATGAGTGACCGCATTATTATTATTATTATTGTTTTGAAGGGATTATTACCCCCGGAAAGTGATCCCCCAATCGACTAACAAGCGGGTTCCCACTGACTGCCGGGGACACAGGCGCGTGGGTGTGTGTGTGGAGTAAGGAAACTTGCCCAAGTCTTCACCCTGACCCGCCCGGGAATCAAACCCGGGTCCTCTGGCCTGCGAGGCGAGGGCTCTAACCCCTGAGCTACAGGATTCCTGTTTGAGGTTGTGGGTTCAGGTCCCTTATCGGAGACTTTGAGTTCACAGTCTAGACCGACCCACCAGCACATTACTGGGGGGAGTGTTGCTTTGTCAGAGCGTCAGTCCTTTGGATGGATGTTGGAGTTACAATGCTGTGGGGAAAGAGAAGGAGGTTTTCTCTCTCTCTCTCCCCCCCGGGGTCCTGGCCGACAATCCCCCAGATAAAAATGAGTCATTACTTCACTGCTGTTTGTGGGATTTAATTGTACAAACTGACTGCCATGTTCACCCTCCACCAGTCAGTACAGTTGACAGTAATTAAAGTTTGAGATGTTTCAGAGTAATAAGACACTAATAACGTACATTGTCTGACAAATGCACTGACACCGAGCACAGACATCAGCAAAGACATATAAAGATGTTCACCAGAGAAAGAGATGTTTCAGGAGGTTTGGTGTGTGTGTGTCTGTGTGCGTGAGGAGAGAAGGGCTAGAACTGTGTGTTTGTGTGTGCGTCGCTGTGTGTCGGTGTGTATGTGTGTGTATTTCTGTTTAGTTTAGAGATGTGGCTGTTTTAATAATAACCCTTGCATTTAATATAGCGCCTTATCATGTCATTGAGACGTCTCAAAGCGCTTACAATATGCTGTAAAGTGTCGTTACTGTATTTTGTGAGCTTAAGGGAGCCCAGAGTGTGCGTTGGGGTAACTGCTGGAGACTAACCAGCTAAACCCACAGCTCGGCCATCGAGAGAGAGAGAGAGAGAGCGCTGTCTGGCCAAGCTTTCCCGCTGCTTGTCCAGCTAGGACACCCCTCCCCGCTAGTTAGGGCTTTGGCTTGCGGGGTTAACAGGGAGGATTCCCTGCCCCCAGTGACTGTCTGTGTTCCAACGGGTTAAAGATCTGAGAAAAAGATGGAGAAACAAACTGTATTTTATCACTTTAAACGGATCTCTGATTAAGTTCACCACAAATGGCGATTTAACGAGAGCGGTAAATAATTCAATAAGTTTCACACTGAACTCCTAGTTTTCAATTATTCTTGTTATGAGTTTTTCCAGTTGATTTTAGTGGAACTAATTATCATGAGACATTCACTAAAATTGTGCGCTTTTACTGAACTTTCCTATCAGTTCAGAGACCCAGGAACTCCCTCCCTCAGTCCCTCCGCCCTGCCCCCTCCTTGTCTATCTTCAGATCGCACCTGAAGACCTTCGTCTTTGACTGTGGCTACGGTCATCTCCCCTCATTGTACACGTGACATCCCATCAAATAGCCGTGACATTGAAGAGGTCTGTCCAAGCCAAGGGACTGGACACTGCTGGTGACAGACGGGTCTCGTGACAGCCCGACTGTTCCCTTTAAGAGGAGAGAGGTTTGACGGAGAGGCTTATAGTTACAGAATCCTGTAGTGTAGTGGTTAGAGCGAGAGGTCCTGGCTTCGCTTCCCGGTCAGAGCGAAACCTTAGACAAGCTTGCTGAATCCACACGCACGCCGTTGTCTTCCCAGCAGTCAGTAGGAACCCGCTTGTTGGAGGATCCCTTTCCGGGGAAAAAATTGCTTCATCAAATCAATCAACCAATCAGTCAACCAATCAATCAATCAGTCAACCAATCAGTCAACCAATCAATCAATCAAAGTTTTAAAAATGTGATCCACCTTTGTGGGGACGTCGCTGGGCACAGTTGGCTGCCGCGTTTTGACCACAAAATATGCAGTCGCTACACTTTACAGTGTGTCCAGTGAAGCGCTTTGAGACATCGGGGAGACCTGTGAGCTCTGTATCCAATGTAAGGCTTATGATGATGATGATGATGACGACAACGATGATGATGATGGTGTGGCCACTCTAGTGTGGGAGCTACACTGATCTCTCTCTGATCTCTCTCTGGTCTGGTTACAGATGACCCTCCTCTGGGGTTGCGGGACGTGCTGCTGCGGGAGGGGCCGGAGGGCTTTGCGAAAGCCGTGAAGCAACACCAGGGTCTGCTGCTCATGGACACCACCTTCAGGGACGCCCATCAGTCTCTCCTGGCCACCCGCGTCCGCACGCACGACCTCAAGAACATCTCCCCCTTCGTAGCTCACAACTTCCAGAAGCTCTTCAGCATCGAGAACTGGGGAGGTGAGTGTCTGTCCAGCCCCCAGCCCAGCTCAGCCCCCAGCTCAGCCCCCACCCAGCCGCCAGCTCAGCCCCCAACCCAGCCCCCAGCTCAGCCCCCAGCCCAGCTCAGCCCCCAGCCCAGCTCAGCCCCCAGCTCAGCCCCCAACCCAGCCCCCAGCTCAGCCCCCAGCCCAGCTCAGCCCCCAGCCCAGCTCAGCCCCCCAGCCCAGCTCAGCCCCCAGCTCAGCCCCCAACCCAGCCCCCAGCTCAGCCCCCAGCTCAGCCCCAGCTCAGCCCCAGCTCAGCCCCCAGCTCAGCCCCCAGCCCAGCTCAGCCCAGCTCACCCCAGCTCAGCCCCCAGCTCAGCCCCCAGCCCAGCTCAGCCCCCAGCTCAGCCCCCAGCTCAGCCCCCACCCCAGCCCAGCTCAGCCCCCACCACCCAGCTCAGCCCCCAACCCAGCTCAGCCCCCAGCTCAGCTCAGCCCCCAGCTCAGCCCCCAGCTTTGTGGAGTCCTGTAGCTCAGTGGTTAGAGCACTCGCTTCAATTCCAGGCAGAGGGCGAAACCTTGGGCAAGTTTCCTTACTCCACACAGAGCCTAATAATAGTCCCTCCAAAACCAAAAACAATAATAAATTGGTCATTTTCAATCTACGACTGTTTGTGGGACATTGCTGTGCGCAATCGGCTGCCGCGTTCGCCCACAAATATACAGTCAATTCACTTTACAGTGTGTTCTGTGAAGCGCTTTGGGACGTCCTCCCGACGTGAAAAGCGCTATATCAAATGCAGGATTATTATTATTATTATTATTATTAGCTCAGCCCCCAGCTCAGCCCCCAGCCAGTCCCCAGCTCAGCCCCAGCCCAGCCCCAGCTCAGCCCCCAGCCCAGCCCCCAGCCCAGCCCAGCTCAGCCCCCAGCCCAGCCCCCAGCCCCCAGCTCAAGAGAGGGGGCGAGTCAGAGGAACTGTGGGATGGAGTTCCAAAGGATGGGGGCAGAGAGGCTGAATGCCCGCCCGCCGATGGTGGGCCGGGCTGGGTGGGCAGAAGACGGGAAGCAGCCCGAGTTACCGCATGGAGAGGCGTTTCACCCACAAAACACACTTTACAGCGTATCCTGCGAAGCGCTTTGATAAGGTGCTGTATCAAGTGCAAGGATTATTATCACTTGGAAATGCCTCCTCCTCACCTTGCGATGAGAGAGAGAGAGAGCGAGACGGAGAGAGGTTTGAGTACATTTACGCTGACTTAACACGGGTATAATTTATGGAAATTAGACAGCACTTGTACTAAAAGGTTATGAAATGTAAATGTGGGTTTGATTGTTTTTCTCGTGTGATCCCTTTGATATACAGACTAAGTAGTTTAAGAGGAGCTTTGAAGAAGCTTTTATTCCTGTTTAATGGAGAATCCTCAGCGTTTAAACCACTGGCATACAATGCAGTATCCCGCTCACACAGACTCTAATTTTATTCCTATTAACTCAAGCTACGAAAGTGCTCGTCCCACTGAAATCATTTGTCACTCACACTCCGTCCGTCCACTGATAAGTCTCTCTTTTTGTCCTTTTCAATGACTGTGGTGTTAAAATAAGAGTCAAACTACAGCCAACTCGCGGGTGGGGGCGGGGTGCAGAGGAGAGGCTTATTTTAAGTTTATTGTTTAGAATAATGATCCTTGCATTCGACCCAGCGCCTTATCACGTCGTTGGGACGTCTCACAGCGCTTCACAGGATACGCTGTAACGCTTAGTGACAAGCAAACCTGCGCCTAATACTCTCCGGAATTAGGTAAGCAGGGGGGCGGGAGGGAGGGAGAGAGAGAGAGAGAGAGAGAGAGGGGCGCATCCCATTCCAGCAATCTGTCTGTTGAGGTTTCCTTGTGGAGTTGGGATGAATTGAATCCTCGGTTTGGTTTGAAAACTCTTATCAAACCCGGGTCCCCCCCCCCAACCCCCCCCACTTCCCCACCGCCCCCCGCCCTCAGCTCCCGCTCAGCAGTGAATTGCTCTGCGGCACTCCCACCTCCGCCCTGTGTGTAAATATGAATGGCCGGGAGGGCGGCACAGGTTGAAGGACATTTGGTCCGTCTCTTCCCATCCTTAACAATGCCGCCAGTGGTACATTGGTGCCTTTGTGTGTCCGTCTCCATGGGAACGTTGCTGTGAAGTGTATTTAAGGCTCACCTTTCTCAATCGCTTCCCTGACGGTTTCTCACACGGCCTCACGTGGTGCTGGGCCTCCCAGACATATCCCGACACAGCGGGGGGGGGGAGAGAGACACAGAGAGAGAGAGAGAGAGAGAGAGAGCAGGGAATGGGGTTGGAGTAGAGAGCTGCAGCGGGGGAGCGAGCCCCAGCACAGACACGATGGGGAGAGAGAGAGAGAGAGAGAGAGAGACCAGGGATGGGGTTGGAGTAGAGAGCTGCAGCGGGGGAGCGAGCCCCAGCACAGACACGATGGGGAGAGAGAGAGAGAGAGAGAGACCAGGGATGGGGTTGGAGTAGAGAGCTCCAGTGGGGGAGTGAGCCCCAGGGTGTGTGTCTGTGTGTGTGCAGACATGCTTTTGTCAACTGACTGAATGTGTGGTTCTCTCTATCCAGCGCACTTGGGGGTCACAGGGAGAATAAAAACACGGTCGAGCATATCCCCATCGCTATCAGAAGCTCAGAGCAGGGAGAGAGTGGGGGGAGTTCGTCTCAAACCCACTAATTTGTTGGGTCTTTACTGTCAGAAGTGTCCGTCCGTCTGTCTGTCTGTCTGTCTGTCTGTAATAGTGTGAATGTAATGAGGTTGAAATATATAATATTCCCTGCACCAGGTTTCCATGGAGACTGATTTTTTCCCCTATGTGTGTGTGTATATATATATATATATATATATAAAACTAAGGGTATTGATGTCTTTCGAGGCAGTGACATGTTTGGAATGACTGAGAGAGAATATTATTGAAACACAGTGAGTTGACCTGGATTCCTGGCCCTCAAAGCTATTTTTTTTTTGTACTCAAAATCCACCGACACTGAATGATAATCCTTTACAGTGTGATCCCGCGCCTTTCGCCTCGGAGGAGGTCTCAAGAGCGCTTCGCAGGGTTTTACTGCGAGGCGTAGTGACCGTGCGTGTTTTTATTAAGTGTATAAATTGGCCGTTCACCCCGTGGCTGTTTGTGGGACGTCGCTGTGTGTCAATCGGCTGCCGCAGAGTACACGGTCACTCCTCTTTAGCCGCGTGAAGTGCTACGTGACATAATAACAACCCTCACATTTGACCCGGCGCCTTATCGGGTCATCGAGAGACGTTTTCAAAGCGCTTCACGGGACACACTGTGAAGTGTAGTGATTGTATTTTGTGGGCGAAACGCAGCAGCCGGTATCCCTCAGTCTCTCCCGGCGTCTCCCGGTATCTCTCAGTCTCTCCCGGTGTCTCCCGGTATCTCTCAGTCTCTCCCGGTGTCTCCCGGTATCTCTCAGTCTCTCCCGGTGTCTCCCGGTATCTCTCAGTCTCTCCCGGTATCTCTCCGTCTCCCCCGGTGTCTCCCGGTATCTCTCAGTCTCTCCCGGTATCTCTCCGTCTCTCCCGGTGTCTCCCGGTATCTCTCAGTCTCTCCTGGTGTCTCCCGGTATCTCTCAGTCTCTCCTGGTCCTGACGGTGTCTCTCAGTGTCTCTCTGTGTCCCCCGGGGGCTGACGGGGCCTGTGTTTGGCTGCTGACAGGGGCCACCTTTGACGTGGCGATGCGCTTCCTGTACGAGTGCCCGTGGAAGCGGCTGCAGGAGCTGCGGCAACTGATCCCCAACATCCCCTTCCAGATGTTACTGCGGGGGGCCAACGCCGTGGGGTACACCAACTACCCCGACAACGCTGTGGCCAAGTGAGTACCCACAGGGGCACGCTCCCACCTGCCCCCCCCCCCCACCCTGCCCCCCCTCATCCTGCCCCCCCTCATCCTGCCCCCCCCACCCTGACCCCACACCATCCTGCCCCCCCCATCCTGCCCACTTCACCCTGCCCCCACCCTTCCCCACCCCACTCCTGTGAAGCGGATTGAGACGTCTCGACGACGTGATCAGATGTAAGGATTGTTACGATGATGTTGTGCTGCTCAGGTTCTGTGAAGTGGCCAAAGAGAACGGGATGGATATTTTCCGAGTGTTTGACTCCCTGAACTACCTGCCCAACATGATCCTGGGGATGGAGTCAGCGGGGAACGCTGGAGGTGTGGTCGAGGCAGCGATCTCCTACACCGGGGACGTCAGTGACCCCTCTCGCACAAAGTACTCCCTCGATTACTACCTGCAACTGGCAGAGGAGCTGGTCCGAGCTGGCACACACATCCTGGGCATCAAGGTCAGTAACTGGCGGGTTCCACAGTCTCTCTCGGCTCGGCTCCTCTGGCTCGGGCTCCTCAGGCTCGGGCTCGGGCTCCATGTAAACCAAGCGTATAGACATTGCGACTCCCGCCATGGCCCCGGTCATCGATCTCCGCTCCGAGGTCACGCTGACCAGAGCTCAACGGGCAAACAGTCGCATAGTCCCTACACCCCACGGCGTGTCCTGCGAAGCGCTTTGAGGCGTCTGGGAGCCGCGAGGCGGGGCGGGGTCAGCCGCGAGGGGCTGCCATGCGGGGGGGGGTCTCGTTGCTGACGGCTGTGGTTGTTGACAGCGCTGCGCTCCAAGCTGCTGAAGCACACCAGGCTGAACGTCGTGGCCTTCCTGAACGACCTGCCCAAGACCCAGCACGACATCGCTTCCTTCGTGCTGGACGTCAGCACACAGACGGTAAGCCGGTGGCTATCGGGGTCGGGGGGGGGGGGGGGGGGGTAGAGTTCAAGGTCTTCTTCCTCACCTTCACAGCCCCCCCGTGGCCTGGCTCCCCTCCCTACCTCTGGGAGCTGCTGAACCCCATATCATCCTGTCCACTCTCCCTCCGCTCAGCGGGCTCCGCCTGCTCCACGTCCCCCCGCCTCGCCCGGCCCCCCCCCCCCCACCATCGCCTCTCTGCCCCCACCCTCTGGAACTCCATCCCACAGTCCCTCTCCCTCCCTTCTTCAAGGCCCATCTCAAGACCCTCTTCGACCGACTGCGCCTTCGGTCACCCTCCAACCCCCCACCCCCCCCGCCCACCCTCCCTGCCCCTCATCCCCGCCCTCCACCCCCTCCTGATCCCAACCCCCTGTTCAGCTCGGGTCCAAATCCCTGACTGTCCAGAGCCTTGGGCCGTCCTCCCTCCTGACGGGGAAGGCAGGCGCTGGGGGAATGCCGTGTGTTGTTGGGTTGTTATTGTTGTGAAGGGACAGACGGCTGTTGCTAAATGTGTGAATCTCTGTCGTTATTGGGGGTTAAATTCTTTCTTCCTCGTCCACTAATGTCTTATTTCCTCGTCTGTCTCTCTCCCTGATTTCCTTCACTTGCCACAACTTGTTCACCTCCCAGTGTGTGTGGTTTGTGTCTGTTTGTGTCGCTGCCTGTTCCCAAACCAAGAGCCTCCCCCTGTAGCTCAGGGGTTAGACCCCTCGCCCCGCACCCCACAGCCCCTGTAGCTCAGGGGTTAGACCCCTCGCCCCCCACCCCACAGCCCCTGTAGCTCAGGGGTTAGACCCCTCGCCCCCACCCCACAGCCCCTGTAGCTCAGGGGTTAGACCCCTCGCCCCCACCCCACAGCCCCTGTAGCTCAGGGGTTAGACCCTCGCCCCCACCCCACAGCCCCTGTAGCTCAGGGGTCAGACCCCTCCCCTCACACCCCACAGCCCCTGTAGCTCAGGGGTTAGACCCCTCCCCTCGCACCCCACAGCCCCTGTAGCTCGGGGGTTAGGTCGCTCACCTTGCAAGCCAGAGGACCCGGTTTCAATTCCCCGCCGGGCAGGGTCAGGTCAGGGCAAAGCCGTAGGGCAGTTTCCTTACTCCCCACACACATACACACACGCGCACACAGACAGACACACACACGCCTGTTCCCCAGCAGTCAGCGGGGACCTGGCTGTTAGTCGATTGGGAGGATCACTTTCTGGGGGTAATAATCCCTCGAAAAAAATATGTGGTCACTCACTCCACGACTGTTCGTTGGCCGCTGCTGTGCACAATTGGCTGCCGTGTTTCACCCACAAATGCACAGTCACGACATTTTACAATATGTAATGTGAAGCACTTTGAGACGTCCTCCTGACAAGAAAGGCGCTGCTCTAAGTGCAAGGCTGACCCTGTGTGTGTGTGTGTCCGGATATTGGCTGTAGAATTGACATGACAGTGAGCTAACCACTTGTCTGTTGTCTTTCAGCACACACTACTGTGTTTCTCGGTGTACGGGGTGTTTAAGGAAGGTAAGGGCCGCTGATTACCTGGTGATTTATGTTCCAGCCGTTAGTTACCGGGGTTGGAAAGTGACGTTTTTCTCTTTGTTCGTTTCTGTTCTTTAGTTGACGGGAAATCGCGAGATTCTGTGAGAGCCTTCTCACGAGTGTTCGTGGCTGTGCCCGCTGAGAACGCAGGGTAAGGCTGGCGCTCCAAGGGTGAACACATCAAACACACACACCCTCACAGACACACACACGCGCGCGCACACACACGCGCACACACACACACACACCCTCACAGACACACACACACACACGCGCGCACACACACACACGCGCACACACACACACATACCCTCACAGACACACACATGCGCGCAGACAGACAGATAGACACACACACACACACTGATCATCACACACAAAAAAATTCGGGCTAATTTTTTTAATTTAACAACACCGCAGAGATGCGCTGAGAATTTAGCATTTCTCTCCTGTTCGTCCACTCCCTCTTTCTTCCCCTCTCCCTCTCTCTCCCCCCCTCCCTCTCTCTCCCCACTCCCCTCTCTCCCTCTCTCTCCCCCTCTCTCCCCCTCAGGCTGTGTATCGTGAATGACCAGCTGTTTATCAGAAACGCCACCACAGAGGAGATCCGCAAGGCATTTGCCACCCCGGCCCCCACACCCTCCAGCAGCCCAGTGCCCACCCTCGCTGCCCCCCAACAGGAGATGCTCCAGGCCTTCTCTCTGCAGTCCGGCATGAACATCGAGTGGTCACAGAAGTGAGTGGCTCTCAGCGGCTTCCTGTCTCTACACGGTCATTAATAACAATAACAATAATCATCCTTGTGTTTGATGTAGACCCTCATCACGTCTTCGAGAAGCCTCGATATCCAGCAGCAAATAGAAACCCAATGGAGCCACATAAACCCCGATAAAAGCTGAAATCCCTGTAGCTCAGGGGTTACACCCCTCGCCTCGCAAGCCACAGCCCTTCTAGCTCAGGGGTTAGACCCCTCACAAGCGAGAGGACCCAGGTTCAATTCCTGGCCGGGCAGGGACAGGGCGAAACCTTAGGCAAGTTTCCTTACTCCCCACAGACACACACCACACACACAGACACACACGCCTCTGTTTACCAGCAATAAGTGGGAACCCGCTTGTTAGCGCTTTGGGACGTCCTGACGTGAAGGGGGCTGTGTAAGTGTGTTGTTGTAGCTGTCGCTGACCCCTCTGCCCTTGTCCAGGTGTTTGCAAGATAACGACTGGGACTTCAATCAGGCGGCGCAAGTCTTCACTACACTGAAGGTTAGTTTGTGCAGCTGTGTCTCTGTGTGTGTGAGAGTCTGTGTGAGAGTCTGTGTGTGTGAGAGTCTGTGTGTGTGAGAGTCTGTGTGTGTGTGTGTGTGTGTGTGAGAGTCTGTGGGTGTGTGAGAGTCTGTGTCTGTGAAAAAAATCACTTGCTTTCCATTGCTCCTCCTGTCCTCCTTGTGGGCTGGGGAGGTAATCGGGGTCTGCTCGGAGCTGAACTGACCCAAAGGTGACGTGTTTGCCCATGGAATGTGGGGATCGAGCCCCCTTCCCCCCCCCCCCCCACTCTGTGAGGGTCTCGAGCCCCCGGTTCCCGAGCCCGGAGGGGCCACAGGGTCCCAGGGCACTCGCTGCTGATGGCGGCCCGGCCCGGCCCGGCTCAGACACGGGAGGACCTGGAAAGGGCCGACCAGTCACTGGGGGCAGAGAATCCTCCCCCTCAGCTCCTGGTAACCCCACAGCCAAAGCCCCAACTAACTAACTGGCGGGGAGGGGGGTCCGGGCTGGACATGCAGCGGGAAAGCTGCCCGACAGCCCTCGCGCTCTCTCTCGATGGCCGAGCTGGGTGTGGGTTTAGCCGGTTAGACCCCAGGAGTTACCCCCAACACACATCTGGGCTTTCCCCCTCCCCCCCCCCCCCCCCCCCCGAAGCCTTGGCTGTCGCCCAACCTGCACCTAATACTCTCCGGAATTAGGTCAGCAGGGAGCGTCCCTCCAGAGAGACAGTCACTCCACTTAAACAGTGTTACCTGTGAAGCACTTTGAGACGACGCGATAAGGCGCTGTATCAAATGCAAAGATGATTATTATTATTATTACTGTATTATTATTATTACTATTATTATGAGCAGAATTTTCTCTAAACGCTGATGCCCCTCTCTCCCCTCTCTCCCCCACCCCCTCCCTCTCTCTCCCCCCACCCTCCCCCTCCCTCTCCCGCCCCTCGATCTCTCAATCGTTTTTTTTCCTTTTGCTTTCTCTCTGTTTTTTGTCTGTTTGAATTTCTCTCTTTCAGGCCGAGGGCAAAATCCCTGAGGTGGCGTTCATGAGGCAGCTGTGAAGGCGGGAGGGCAACTGCTCCCGAACTCCAGCCCCAAGGCTTTCCCCCAACATCCGAGGGTCTGTGTGTGTGAGCCTCACTCTCTCACTCTCGTTCTCTCCCTTTTTTAATAACACACAAACCTGTCCGGGCTGTTGCTATTGACAAGTATTAAGTGTGACTCAGCCTCAGATGATTTTTTTTAGCTAAACTCGTGGAGCCGCAGTTTCCGATGTCAAACTGTGTAGACGTTCGATTAAAAATCAGGTGTATTTTTTTTTTCCACCGATGTAGAGACGTGTGTTGTTGGGGTGGGTGGGACGGGTGGGTGTGTGAGGGAAGGGGGTTTTCAGGGGGTGGAGAGGGTATAGGGTAAGGGATTGAGACAAGAGAAGATAAGAGGATGTGTCGGATAGGAACGACTTGACTTGTTTTCCAGGTTAGAGAGGGAAGCTGAGCTCGTTCGTGTAAATAGAGAGAAACATAGTGAGTAAAAGAGCTGTGAGAGAGCAAACCTAGAGACCCCCCCCCAATCGGCTGCCGCATTTCGCCCACAGAATGCACAGTCACTACACTCTATATTGCAGTCTGTGAAGCGCTTTGAGGCGCATCGAAAGACGTGAAAAGGCACTGTATCCGGTGCGAGGGTTATATTAGTATTGTTGTTGTTGTTATTATTATCCCGTCTTTATTTTTGCTTAGAATTCAGCCTTTAATTCTCTTTATGTTTGTAAACTGTGTGTTTAATCCAGTACAGCCTCAGTGCGAGTTAGTGAGCGAGAGAGAGGGAGAGTGGCTGTTGAACGAGTGTCGCTGTGGCTGGAGCTGTAGTTGGGGCTGAGGCTGTAGTTGGGGCTGTAGTTGGGGCTGTAGTTGGGGCTGAGGCTGTAGTTGGGGCTGTAGTTGGGGCTGAGGCTGTAGTTGGGGCTGTAGTTGGGGCTGAGGCTGTAGTTGGGGCTGTAGTTGGGGCTGAGGCTGTAGTTGGGGCTGTAGTTGGGGCTGAGGCTGTAGTTGGGGCTGAGGCTGTAGTTGGGGCTGTAGTTGGGGCTGAGGCTGTAGTTGGGCTGTAGTTGGGGCTGAGGCTGTAGTTGGGGCTGAGGCTGTAGTTGGGGCTGTAGTTGGGGCTGAGGCTGTAGTTGGGGCTGTAGTTGGGGCTGTAGTTGGGGCTGTAGCTGCGGATAGTTTGGTCTCAGCTCAGAGATCAGAGCAGTTCTCAGTGTCTGGGCTGCCGACCAGTGGGTCAGGGGGGCTGTGGGGGGGGTGGAGGGCATTAATGGTCAAGGGTTGTGTGTGTGTGGAGGGTAAGTGGCTGAGGGCGCTGTGTGTTGGTGGGGTGGGGAGGGGTGATTATTGATTGAGGGCACTGGGGGGGGCGGGGGCGAAGTTCGAGTGTGTGTGTGTGTGGGGGGGGGGGGGGGGTTTAGTGGTCGAGAGCGCTGTGTGTATGGGGGTGTTAATGGTCTGGCGGGGGGTGGGGGTGGGGGTTGATGGTCGAGAGCGCGTTCGGGGCTGTGCATGTGGGGGGGGAGTTCGAGGTCTGGCGTTGTGGGTATGGGGGGGGGGTGAAGGTCGACTGCGTGTGGGGGGGGGGGGGGCGGGTGGGGTTGAAGGTCGAGGCTGCTGTGTGTGTGAGGGTGGGTGGGGGGGCTGTGTGTGTGAGGATGGGTGAGGGTGGGGGGTGGCTGTGTGTGAGGGTAGGGGGGCTGTGAGGGTGGGGTGGGGGCTGTGTGTGAGGGTGGGGGGCGCTGTGAGGGTGGGTGGGGGCTGTGTGTGAGGGTGGGGGGTGAGGGTGGGGTGGGGGCTGTGTGTGAGTGTGGGGGGGCTGTGAGGGTGGGGTGGGGGCTGTGTGTGTGAGGGTGTGGGGAGGGGGGGGGGGCTTTGTGAGGGTGGGGGGGGTGTGAGGGTGAGAGTTGGTTGTGCAGTGCTATTCTGGGTGTGTGGCCCCAATCCCTGAAAGTCTCTGTCGTCGTTGTTGTTAGTTTGTTAAAGTGGAACCATCTTCCCCCCCCCCCCCCCCCCTCAACCCGACACTAACCTCCTGCGGCCCCCCCCCCCCCCTGACCCCAGCTCAACCCCAAACCCCACCAGTGCTCGACAGTGTCAGTGTCCGGGCGATCTCGGGGGTCAAACCCCAACAAAACCGGAAGATGGTTCCTCATTAAAAGGTCCGTTGAACGAGGTGCGGTTTGCGGCCAAACGCGGACCTGAAGGGGTTTGGGTTCAGATCTGCCGCCCCCCACCCTCCCCCTCCCCCCCCCCCCAAAAAAAAACTCTCCCCGCACCTGACAGCACTATCTGCGATTGCAATCTCTCTCCCCCCGACCTCCTCGGAGCTCGACCGGCCCCAAGGCGACGCGTTTGGCAACTGGGTGTCATTGGAATCGAGACCCCCCCCCACCACCACCACCACCTCCACCGCCCAACCCACCGGTAACCAGCGGTCAGTTTGCCTTCGTTTCCCGAACAACCTGGCGCGTCGCTGACTCGATTCGGTGGACGGAGTTTCTTCGGCGGAGTGTGTGTGCGCGGTGTGGGGGTGTGGGGGTGTGGGGGGGGGGGGGGGGGGGGCGGTGGTGGGGGGGGAGAGAGAGAGAGAGAGAGAGAGAGAAGGTTATTCCTGTCTTTCTATGTTAAAAGATTATCACCGCAAAGCACTGTGTTCTATCCTGTTGGTTGAAAGAAAGGTTGTATTTTGGGGGGTGTGGGGTGGGGGGGGGGGGGGGGTTTGTTTTCTTTTCCCCCTTTTTTTGTGTCATGGTTCTTTTGGCCCCTCCCCCGCCCCCCCACCCCTCCCTCCCCGCTCAAAATAGTTGAGTTCAAGAGTGACGTAGAGGGGGGAGAGGGGGGGCTCTCTCTACGTCTTGCCGTTCTGCCCCCTTTTTTTTCTCTTCCCCCCCCCCCGCCCCCCCCCACCCCCCGCACTGAAGATCTCCTCAACGACAACACCCTTTGGATGGTTCCTGAAGCCGAGACTGGATTGATTAGACTGCGGACCAAACACAGTGACTCTCGCTCTCTCCCCCCCTCTCTCTCTCTCTCTCTCTCCGGTCGCCTCCAGCAAGCGAGGAGAGGGGGGGTCGCGGGACACGCGGGAGAAGTATCGGGGTTCGGACGCGTCTCTGCTCCTCGTCAACACCAGCCACTCGCTAACGTCCGGCCCCAGCGTCGACCGACACAGCGACCGACCACCAACCGGGAGCCGACACCGCCGGCCGCGGCCCACACAGACCGGCTCTTGTTTAAGAAGCGACTCGCAGTGTAATGAGCTTCCTGCCTCAGACCCCCCCACCCCCCACCCCCTGCTGCCCCCCTGCCCCTGCCCACCCCCCCCCCATCATCGCCGAGCCGTGTGTTAAGACGCCAACAGCCGCTGAGCGAAAGGGGGGGAGACCAGACTGGACTGGTGTCAGATTTCTGTCTGTCCGTCCGAGGCTCTGGGAACGAGCTCCGCGTCTGCCCCTTTAACTGGGGGTGGGGGGTGGGGGGCACAGGGGGCGATGTTGGGGAGAACGGTTCGTTTTGCAGTGAAAGGGTTTTTTTTTTCTCTCCCCCGTTTTTTAAAGACAAAGATGATTACAACCTTCAGCCAACAGGATGGAGACGAGGCCGCGCTCGTCCGTCACCTCAGTGGGAGGGAAGTGCTGTCTGTGTCTGTGTGTGTGTGTGTGTGTGTGTGTCTCTGTGTGGGTGTGTGAGTGTATATAGTGGTCATTCACTGGACTCTTGTGTTTGCTATCTGTGACTGCGAGGGGCTGGCTAGACTCTGGCTAGACTGGGTAGACTCTGGCAAGGCTCTGGCTAGGCTCTGGCTAGACAGAGCAGTGTGTGTGCGTGTGTGTGTGTGTGTGTGCGCCGTGTGTTGAGCCGCCAACCTCTCAAAGCCGTGTGTTTTCTGTTGTTGAAGCTATAACGTGGAGAGCTGTAGCTCAGGGGTTCCAGCCCTCGCCTCGCGAGCCAGAGGGCCCGGGTTCGAAACCTTAGGCAAGTTTCCTTACTCCACACACACACACACACACACACACAGACATACAGACCCCCCCACACACACACACAGACACACACACACAGACACACACTCGCGCGCGCACACGCCTGCGTCCCCGGCAGTCAGTAGGAACCCGCCTGTCAGGCGATCGGGGGATCACTTTCCGGGGGTAATCATCCCTTCAAAGCAATAATAACAATAATAATAATTTGGTCACTTCAACCCCGCGGCTGTTTGTGGGGACGTCGCCGGGCGCGATCGGCTGCCGCGTTTCGCCCACAACAATACACAGTCACTACACTTCACGGTGTGTCCTGTGAAGCGCTTTCAGACGTCGCGACGATGTGATCGGGCGCCGGGTCAAGTGCAAGAATTATTATTGTTATTATTTGAAGGAGCCGTAGGTTAGAGAGTCGGGAATGTCAGCCCGGTCTGTGTGTGTGTATATGAGTCTGTGTGTGTATATGAGTCTGTGTGTGTATATACACTCTTTGGATGATTCAGTGACGAAACTGGGGTTGGGTGGGCTGGGGCGGGGGTGACAGAGAGGAGGTTTGAGCCCCCATTTGCAGACCAGAGATTATTGGGGTCTGGTTTGGTCTGTGCTGAGTCGGGGGGGTCTCACAACCTCGTGGGATGGGGGAGAGAGGAGGGGGAGGGAATGGGACCGAGTGAGTCAGGGTTCTGAGGTGTGTGTGTGTGTGTGCGCGTGTCCCGCGAAGCGCTTTTGAGACGTCTCGAAGGTGGTGATGAGGGGTCGGGTCTGTTATTGTCCCCCCCCCAAAAAAAAAGTTGTGTTATCAACAGACCAGTGTGTGCGCGAGTGTGTGCGAGTCTGTGCGTGTGCTTTAAAGTGCTTTAAACGTGCGGTGTCTCTCTCTCTCTCTCGACGAGATGTATAAGTGTCTCTCTCTCTCTCTCGCGATATATATATATATATATATCAGATGTATTTCTGCTCGAGCGGAGGGTTAAACTCTCTCTCTCTCTGTCGAGTGTCAAATTACTTGTTGCGTTCGGTTTGTAAATAAAGTGAGAAGCTTTCTTTTCTGTAACTTTTTTTTTTGAACTGTACTTATTTGCCAAACACGAGGGGTGGGAGGTGGTGGTGGTGGGGGGGGGGGTGGGTGGGCGCCCGGAGAGGGAGGGGTGGGGGGTGGCGGTAGGGGTCTCCTCGGAGCTGACCTGGCCCCAAGGTGACATGTTTGGTGACGGAAGGTAGGAATCGAACCCCCCACTCTCTGTGACGGTCTCTCTCTCTTGTCCCCCGTCCCCGTCCCCCCCAGTCCCTGAGCCAGGATGGGCCACAGTATTACAGGGCACTCACTGCCCTAATTAACTAGCGGGGAGGGGGGGGTCCTGGCTGGACAAGCCATCGTGTGTCAGGAGACACGGTGACAGGTTCCCACATGAGAGAGAGAGAGAGAGAGAAACTTCCTGCTCTTTGTGAACAGTCGTCGTGAATCATCATCAACTCGGCAGACGGGGAGCGACTGGGGTTTGATGTCTGACCCGAAGGACAGCGGCTCCGACATCGCGACGCCCACCCCCCCACCCCCCCCAGCGCGGGGCTGGAGCCGTCGGCTTAGACTGCGATTCCAAGTCCTGACCTGGAGGCTCAACCCCACAACCTTCTGACCAGGAGGCGAGAGTGTGAGCGAACGATGGAGCGAGAGAGAGAGAGAGCGATGGAGAGAGAGAGAGAGAGAGACACACACACACGGGAGACGGGTGAGTGTTTAAAAGCACGAAAACTAAAGTCGGCAAAAAAAAACTCTTGAGAATTTAATGAGTGTAAATGGGCCGAGGATTTAATAACAGCAAAACAAGAGATCAGACAAGTCTCCTGTATCTGTAGCCTCTCCAACACGGCCCCACATAGCCCCACACAGCCCCACACAGCCCGACACGGCCCGACACAGCCCAACATGGCCCCACACAGCCCGACACGGCCCGACATGGCCCCACACAGCCTGACACAGCCCCACACAGCCCCACACAGCCCGACACGGCCCGACACAGCCCGACACGGCCCGACACAGCCCGACACGGCCCGACACAGCCCAACATGGCCCCACACAGCCCGACACAGCCCGACACGGCCCGACATGGCCCCACACAGCCTGACACAGCCCCACACAGCCTGACACAGCCCCACACAGCCCGACATGGCCCCACACAGCCCGACATGGCCCCACACAGCCCGACACGGCCCCACACAGCCCCACACAGCCTGACACAGCCCCACACGGCCCCACACAGCCCGACATGGCCCCACACAGCCCCACACAGCCCTGACCCGTTAACAGATCATTAACACTGGACTCCACTGGATCAATAACCTGACACCAACACCGACCTGCTCCCCCCCACCACCCCCCACTAACCCCCTCCCCCACCCCCCCTCGGCTGGCTCCAGCCTCCTGCTTGTCCCTCAGCCCTGAAACTCTGGAACCTTCCCCCCCACCCCCTCCCTCCGCACCGCCCCACACAGTCACTACACTTTACAGCGTGTCCCGTGAAGCGCTTTGTGACGTCTCAACAACGTGATCAGGCGCCGGGTCAAACGCTGGGACTATTATTATTATTATTAATGTTTCACATACAGGGGTTTACTGTGAAGTGTAAAGTGTAGTGACTGTGTGTTTTGCGGGTGATCAAGGGCGAGAGGCGACAGCGTGGGGTGTTTTCAAGCGGAGAAGAGATCAGAGACACTGAGCAGATGTCTAGTGGGAATCCTTATCAGTTCAGGACTCCGAGACGAGTCTCTCTCAGTCTCTGAGCAAACACACAGACTCTCACCACAATCACAACAGCTTTTATCAGCTCCACATCACGTCCATCAACTATTCTGTACATTTTCACCTCTTTCTCTCCCCTCCACCCCCCCCACAAACACACACACAGACAGACAGACACACACACACATACACACACGGACACAAACGCACACAGACACACACACACACACACACACACACACATTCCCTCTCCCCCACCTCAAACAGACAGACTCGCACACGCGCACACAATTAAGTCTGTGCAAACAGACATGTGCCTCTGTGTGTGTGTGTGTGTGTGTCTAATAATAAACCTTGGAATCCTGTAGCTCAGGGGTTAGAGCCCTCACCTCGCAAACCAGAGGGACCCGGGTTCGATTCCCGGGCGGGTCAGGTCAGGGCGAAACACTGGAAAAGTTTCCTTACTCCCCCCCCCCACCCCACACACGGACACGCACACACACGCACACACGTGCACACACGCCTGTGTCCCCGGCAGTCAGTCGCTTGTCAGGCGATTGGGGGATCACTTCAAAACAATAATAATAATTTGATCGCTTAATCCACGGCTGTTTGTGGGGACGTCGCCGGGCGGCGCGATCGGCTGCCGCGTTTGGCCCCCAAAACACACAGTCACTACACTTTACGGTGTGTCCTGTGAAGCGCTTTGGGATGTCTCGAATGTAAGGAACGTTATTGTTGTTGTTGTTGTTGTTGTTATTATGATGAGGATTGCGAGCCGGGGTGAGGAACGGGCTCCAAACCCCAAACACAGAGACGCAGAGCGAAGTCGGGCGAAAAAAAGCCAAAAAACCGAGACATTTTCGTGGGATTTTTAAATTTTATCACTTTCGAACGAACTTCCAAACCAAAGCAGCTTTCTGGGGCCGTTAGTAAATTGGGACGTGTGTCTGTGTGTCTGTGTGTGGGGGGGGAGGGGGGGGTGGAGGGGGTTTAATCTAATTAGTTAGATAGATCAACAATTAAAGCTGTTTTTTTGGAGGGGGGGAGGGACGGAGTCTGTTTGTTTGTGGATTGGATTTGTTCGGGACACAAGGACACGTTTCAGTCAAGTTCTGTCTTGTTATTACCTTTGCTATAAAAAGGGCTGATCTCTCCCTCCGTCTGTCATCTCTCCCTCATCCTTCAGTGCCTTACGGAGAGCGAGAGAGAGAGAGAGAGAGAGAGTGTGGGAGAGGAGAAGAGAAGAGAAGAGAAGAGAGAGAGTCATAATTATAACAATCCTCGCAGTTGACCCGGCGCCCGATCACGTGGTGGAGACGTCTCAAAGCGCTTCGCAAGATACACACCGTAAAAGTGTAGTGACTGGGCGCTTTGGTGGGGGGGGGGGCGAAACAAGGAGGTAAGAGAAGAAAGAGCGAGAGAGCGTGAGAGGAGGAGAGCGAGAGGGAGAGTGCGAGAGGAGAGAGAGAGAGAGAGAGAGGGGGGAGAGTGCGGAAAGTTTGTTCACAGGCGCGACAGTGAGAGGTTACACATTAAAGGATGGATATGGTTTTGCGAGATGTTACCAACCGGCGTTTGGGAGACCCGGGATGTCAGGAGGAAGCGGAGAGCGGGATATCTCTGATGGGTAAGTCAGAAAAGCTCGAGAGACGTACGTATTATAATCCAAATTTGATTTGAATCCGTCGCCCAAAAAAAAAAAACCTACAACGAATCCCGATTCGTGTTTTTTGAGGGCGATTTGAGAATTTTTTTGGTATCTTTTCTAACAATAATAATAATAACAGCAATAATAGTAATAATCGTCGTCGCGTTTGGTACGTCGCCTTATCTCTCGTTTGTCGAGACGTCTCAGAAAGAGCTTCACGGGTTATAGTGTAACGTGTAGCGACTGTGCGTTTTGTGGGGGGGGGACACGGCAGCCAATTCCCTGCGTGTGTGAGTGAGTGAGAATGTGAGTGAGTGAGTGTGAGTGAGTGAGAGAATGAGTGTCAGTGTGTGAGTGAGTGAATGTGTGAGCGTGTGAGTGAGTGAATATGAGTGTGTGAGTGAGAATGAGTGAGAGTGAGTGAGTGTGTGAGTGTGAGTGAGTCAGTGTGAGCGAGTGTGTGAGCGAGTCTGTGAGTGTGTGAGTGAGCGAGTGTGTGAGTGAGTGTGTGAGCGAGTCTGTGAGTGTGTGAATGCGTGAGTGTGAGTGAGTGTGTGAATGTGTGAGTGTGAGTGAGTGTGTGTGAGTGAGTGTGCAACGATAATAACGCCTCCGAGACGCCTCAGAGCGCTTCGCACGGTGCCCCGTAAAAGCGGGTGTTTTGTGGAGGAGACGACGCATTGATGTGAATAAGCGAAGTTGTCGTTGCTGTCGCCGTTTCCCCACCAGAAGCCGCGCTGATCTCGTCCCCGCAATCCGCGGTCAGCGGCCCGCGGAGGCGGAGGAGAACCAAATACAACCACTGGCAGAAGAACCTCCTGGAAAAGGCCTACGCCGTCTGCAAGTATCCCAACGTCTGGATCCGGGAGATGCTCTCCAAGGCTCTGAACGTGGACGACGCCAGAATAATAGTGAGTGAAAGCTTCCGCTGTGACTGCGCCCGTGGAATCCACTGGAGAACTCGCCCAACCCCCCACCCTCACCCCCACCCCCACACAGACACACACACACACACAGACACACACACCCACAGACACGCGCTTCGGGACGCTGTGACGAGGCGCCGGGTCGGACGAGCGGATTATCGTTAATTATCCGCGTCTCTTGTCAGGTTTGGTTCCAGAACCGCAGAGCGAGGTACAGCCGCAGATCAGGAAGCTCCCGGCACCGGCTGGAGCTTCCCGCCAGCGAGGGATTCGAGGGGCGGTCGCCGCTGGAAACGCTGCATTACCCCGGAGCCGCCCCCCGCCCGGCCCCCCGCCCGGCCCCCCAGCCGGCCCTCGCGGCCACACCAGCTCCGAGTGGCACCGAGCAGGCCCGAAGCTCGCAGCACGGGTACGAGGCCTTCTGCCACAGGCCAGGCTCGGACCTCGGCTTCTTCCCCGGCCCCCCGCAGGCCTGGGACTCGCACGGACCCCAGCCCAGCGGCCAGAGGTTCCCCGTGGACGAGATCGAGGTGGATTTCAAGATGGCGGACTTCAACGTGGACTGGAGCGACCAATATCTCCTTGATTTCTACCACAGTCTGTGAGAGGGCGAGACAGACTGTCGGGGGTTTGGGAGACGGACCATGAGACGAGGAGAGAGAGAGAGACGTTGACGGTAGTTTTCCTCCTGTAGACGGAATCTCCTCTTCTCCTCCCCAAGTTCCAGGCTTCACTGAGGCCAACTTTCCAACGTCTTGGGATGTCGTATTGTATTGTGTTGTGTTTCCGGGCGGCTCCAGGCTCTGCCTGGACCTCAGCCTCTGGTGGGGATGGGTGGGGGCGGTGTTTGTGGGGGGGAGGGTGGGGGGGTGTTTGTCTGTCAGGGTCCCTCCAAAACTGGCCTTTAATTTGAGGTGGGGTGGGGCGGGGTCTGGTCAGAGCTGAACTGGCTCCAATGTTTGGCAATGAATCGAGCCCCACCTCTCCCCCCCCCCCCAATCTGTGAGGGTCTTCAGCCCCCGGTTTCCCGAGCCAGGAGGGGCCGCAGGGTCCCAGGGCACTCGCTGCTGATGGCGGCCCGGCCCGGCCCAGACACGGGAGGACCTGGAAAGGGCCGACCAGTCACTGGGGGCAGAGAATCCTCCCCCTCAGCTCCTGGTAACCCCACAGCCAAAGCCCCCACTAACTAACTGGCGGGGAGGGGGGTCCGGGCTGGACACTCAGCGGGAAAGCTGCCCGACAGCCCTCGAGCGCTCTCTCTCGATGGCTGAGCTGTGTGTGGGTTTGGCCGGTTAGACCCCAGGAGTTACCCCCAACCCACACTCTGGATACTCCCCCCACCCCCCCACCCCAAGCCTTGGCTCTCGCCCAACCTGCGCCTAATACTCTCCGGAATTAGGTCAGCGGGCAGTGGGGCAGTGGGGATGGGGTTGAAAATAAAGGAAAGAAATAAAGATATTTTTGCTAAGTGACCTACGTAATAATTGAGGTTCTGGTGTCTTGTTTATTTATTTATTTAATTAACTTGTAGTGTTTTTAATATAAAAGTGGTGTTTGAGCCGGAGGGGGGAGGGGGGGGTGGGGGGGGAGGGGGGGAATGTGAGAGAGGAGGAGGTAAAGAGGAAGTGGGGGTAAATGATCGTTAATCCGTTAATTTCCCCGTATTTTAATTTGAAGTGTACAATGTCGCCGCGGAGTGCGACGAATAAAGAATTTTTATGATAACCTTTTTTGTGTGTATTCGGTTCCTTATTCAGTCCGTGGCTCAGGTTCTCGGGGCCTCCGAGGCGGGAGGTTGTGGGTTCAACCCCCTGACCCCACTCCCCCCCCCCTCCCCCCCACTCCCCCCCCACCACACACACTGCCCCCCTCCCCCCCACTCCCCCCCCACCACACACGTCGGGGACCCTCCCGACTCTCTCTCTCTCTGTCTCTCTCTCTCGCTTCACGGCTGTTTATGTAATAACAACAACGACAACAATCTTTGCATTGATCGAGACGGCTCAAAGCGCTTCACAGATTATAGCGTTGTGTTGGGTGCATTATCAGCCTCTCGCCAGGCGGCGGCGCTGCTGTGCCGCGTTGCACGCAGTACCGGCCTCCCGGCAGCGGGTGGCGCTGTGCGGCGGCGCTGATGCAGTACCGGCCTCCCGGCAGCGGGTG